>NC_089587.1:21234071-21534071 GCF_019320115.1 Miscanthus floridulus
TCCTGACGCACTTGGAGAGTGCAGCCACCGGCCCTCGTCGCTTTCCTCTTGCCCGATGTGCCTGTCGGCTTAGTGGTGTGCCCTGCCCGGAAGAGATGGAGCCACAACTCCCAATGGGGAGCAATCCCCAAGTATCCCTCGCAGACGGCAACAAAGATGGCCGCCTGTGCGATGGAGTTGGGGTTGAAGTTGTGGGCTCCACGCCATAGTAGTTCGGGAGCGCCCACATGAACCGATCCGCCGGGACGCCGAGGCCGTGCTCGTGAAAGGAGACAAAGCTCACGACGTAGCCATCGCGAGGCCTCGGCTCCGGCTCACCATACGGAGCGATCCACTCTAGCCTGTTGGGGTCCGTCACCGCACAAAGGAGTCCACCATCGACAAGCGACTCGAGCGTCTCCATGGTAACGTTGGAAGGATCCCAAGGGTCTGCCTCGATGACAACGATGTCGCCGGCCATGAGTGCGGCGGAAGGATTGGATGCGGTGGTGAGTTTTTCTCTCTCTCTCTCTCACTCTCTCGCTCTTTCTCGCTCTTCTCCCTTCTTCTTCCTGGCACCCGCTGCTCTAGCGACGGCTCGATGGAGGCAGAGCTAACACAGGCAAGGTAAGACGAGGAGGGGCAAGACTCTTTGAGTATTTATGCAGGGTGAAGGCGAAGCGGTCGGGCGATGAAATCGGGGAAGTTTCCCCTCGATCCAGCGCGGTTAACCACGATCCGATTTTTCCACCCACGCGCCCACCTTTCTTTTCATTAATTGCGGGAACAGTTATGTCCCATCCACCACATTGCGCCTGACTGCTGCGGCAATAGGCGTCGTTCCGTCTCCCCAAAAAACCGGCTCAAAAGGCGCGCCAGCCGTTGCTGAGCCGATGGGGAAGATATTCCCCCACCCTATTCCTTTCAGATAAAGGAACTGGGCTCTGAGGGCGCGTTTGCGACCCTGGCCCAGAGGCCCGGCTGCGCCCGTGGGCTGCAACTTGTCATGTTTGTTGTCGATGGCCTGTAAGGGAGTCTGGCTTCGCAGAGCAACTCTCGACCTCTCCGCCTGGCTCTCTGGAAATGACCGAAACCCTCGTTTCTTCCGAGCCGCGCTCGTCTGCGACGCACGCGGGCGATTTTGGGCGGTGGCGGGGTGGCTCGCGCGGGCTCTAGCGGGAAGGGGAAACGTCTTCGTACGTGTCCCCGCTCTTCGCTCCCGCTCTGGCCGCCGCGCGCGAAGCGAAATGGCGGCGATTTCACCGGCCTTTATATACGGGTTCCCACTCTCCACTCTCTCCTTCTTCCACTCGGTGCTTGCTCTTCCACCTCCCTCGTGAGAGACCAGTGGTGAGTTGTGGTGCGTGGCAGCGGCGGCGACGACCTCTAGCTGATTGTGGGTTAGGTCACCGGCGCCGAGTTTCTTCGCCGCTTCCCCGCTCCGGCTGCTGCTGGGACTTCGTGGTAGCGGTGTTCCTCTTCTTCTCCGTCCGCATCTGCTTCGTCTTTTTCCCGATCTGCATCCTCTACTTCCAGATCTGCCTCCTCTCCGTTGTTTGGACCTTGAGCCAAGGTGAAATCGACCCCTAATCTTCTTTTTTGTGGTGCTTCTCGAACCTATTAGGGTTTCTTGTTCGATGCTATTCATGATCTGTTAGGGTTTCATACTTGTTATAACTGCTTCATGCTCCTATTAGGGTTACTTGTACCTTGCTGTTCTTGATCTGTTGGGCTCGTGATCTGTTAGGGTTGTTGATCTATTTCAGATTTGTATTGTACCTTGCTGTTCATAACTGTTTGATGCAGTTGTTAGTGTTACTTGTACCTTGCTGTTCTTGATCTGAGTTTTTTGTTCCATCATTGGTCGATGATGTTGTCCACATAGTACTGGGAGGCATCACATAAAGATGCAGCCGTGCTTTTGTTGGCATGCATTCATTTCACAGTCATGTTGATGCCTAGCAGGGCTCATTAACTGAAATCATGTTACATTTTTACATGCTTGTAGATGGATCTGTCTTTGAGCCGTGACATGCTGTGTAGGAAGGCAGCTGCCTTGACTGTTGTTATGGTTACCTTTGTATCCACTAGGCTAAAAAGGAAAACCACTGAACCTAAAACCCCACTGCCTGATCCTATAGCACTGGCCCTGATTAGGGATGAAAATGAACAGCATAGACAGAGAACACTGAGAATGATATACAATTCCACTGATTCAGAGTGTATTTCTATGATTAGGATGAAGAGAGTTGCTTTTTTTAAGTTAGTGAGAACTTTTAGAGAGAGGAGTCTTGTCACTGATAGGGAGGGGGTGTCAGTAGAAGAGCAGGTTGCCATGTTTTTACATGTTGTAGGGCACAACCAAAGATTTAGGGTTGTCCACCAGTCCTTTAGGAGGTCCATCCAAACTGTCCACAAGCACTTCCATCAGGTGTTGTATGCTGTGGGTGAGCTTAGGAATGAAATAATAAAGCCAGCTAGCACTACCACTCACCCAAAGATTCTTGGAAGCCATACATGGAATCCATATTTTAAGGTAATTGTATACCCTAGGTTCATTAGTTACATTAGACCTATTGCAATGACTGACCCATGCTTTTTAGGATGTCATTGGCTTTATAGATGGCACTCATTTCCTAGCAAGGGTTCCTAGGCGCATGCAACAAGCTTTTAGGGGTAGGAAAAAGGATCCAACCCAAAATGTGATGGTAGTTGTGAATTGTGATCTGAAATTCACTTATGTCCTGGCTGGCTGGGAGGGCTCTACCCATGATGCAACTGTTTTGGCAGATGCTGTAGCCAGGGAAGATGGCTTGAGTTTGCCAGAAGGTAATTGCACACCAACACTAATTACATATTCCATGGCCTATTAACACACACTCTCACAGTAGATGTCTTGTGTAGGTAAAATGTTCTTGGTAGATGCTGGGTATGCATGCAAAAATGGTTTCCTACCTCCCTACAAGGGGGTTAGGTACCATTTGTCTGAGTATGGCCCAAGGAACAGGCCCACCAATGCAAGGGAGCTCTACAACCTTAGGCACTCATCACTTAGAGTGACTGTGGAGAGGGCCATAGGTGCACTGAAGGGCAGGTTTAGGATCTTGGACAACAAACCCTTCCACAAGTATAGGACACAAGTGAAGCTTGTAGTTGCCTGTGCCATTTTGCATAATTGGATCCTAGGTTTTGGCATTGATGAAGTAGTTCCTGATGAGGAAGGTTTCACTACTTCTGCTGATCCAACCAACCTGCCCCCAGCCCATCTGGACCAAGACTCTGTTGACATGGCTGAAATAAGGGATGCCATTTGCAATGCTATGTGGGAAGGGAGGGGAACAAACACTAGTTGATGTAATATGTTCTTGATTTTAGTTTCTGTACCCTGCTATGGAACTCATGTGTGTCATGCTGATGTAATAATTTGGTGGACAAAGCTAAGACCAATTTTATGCCTCATTCATTCTGTTCTTGAAACATTCTATTCTTCATGATCTGTTAGTCTGTGGTTAGTTCATACAACTGTTAATATTGTTGTCGGCCTATTCTTGACTAATTCTGTTGTTGATTTCATTACATGCCAGGCCTAGGATGGATTCAGGTGCATTTGAGGGTGGGTTTGTTGCTGGTACTTTAGTGATGGAGCAGCTCATCAATGGTGGTTCTGCCCCTATTGTAGCTGGTGCTGGTGCTAGTGCTGCTGCCCCTATTGCAGCTGGTGCTGGTGCTGGTGCTGCTCCAGGTGTAGCAAACCCTATTGATGTTGTTGTTCCTGTAGCTGGGAATGGGGCTGTGAGGGCAATGAGGTGGACCAACACCACCTCTGGCTTTGTGCTAAGGAGGATGGCTACCCTTGTTAGTGATGGTAGCAGGCCTGAGAAGGTTTTCAAGGACAAAGATGTGAATTCTGTGGCCAAAGCCCTCAAGCAGTTTTGTGGGGAGGTTGTTAGCCCAACTCAAGTGTACAACCACTTGAGGAAGTGGAGGCAGAAATGGGCTAGGGTGAGCAAGTTGAAGGACCTTAGTGCTGCTCTTTGGGATGACCAGGCTCATGCTATCATGCTTGAGCAAGAGCACTACCTTGGCCACTACAAGGTAGCAGTTTGATCTCGTCTTTGCCTTGACTACCTACATTTGCCTTTCTTAAACTACATTTGCCCAACTCTGCAGGACCATCCTAAAGATGCAGAGTTTCTTAACTACCCTATTAGGTTCTACACTGAGATGGAGGCTATCTTTGCTAATGCCATGGCCACAGGCAAGTTTGCACTTGGGTCTAGTGAAGCCTTAGGGCAAAACCAGGCTGACAGTGTTGGTGCCAAGGCTGATGGTCCTCCTTTGACCCACACCACAGTTCCTAGTGAACAGGGAGGGGATAGCAAGGCCACTGAACTACTTCCTACCTCCTCAGCTGCTGGCCCAAAGAGGAAGAGAGGGAACTTCTCTGAGGAGGAGATGCTCATGTTGACTAACATGTCAGATGCTGTGAACAATGTGGCCAATGCTCTTAGGGAGACTGGACCTGCCCATGTTGATGCCAATCTGTACCTTGCTGTGATGGAGATGCCTAGCTTCAGTGAGGAGGCACTTATTGTTGCCTACACCTTCCTCCTGGACAACAAGGCCCAAGGCAGGGGCTTTGTGAACATGAGTGATGCCCACAGGGCCCTTTGGCTTAGGACCTTCCTAGCCAAAAACTACTATGTGTAGTTCCACTACACATGAAGGGTTAGAAGGCCAGGAGGGGGTTGACTATAGAGATGTATAGTTCCTCCACCCCCCCTCACCCACTCTCTCTTCTTTTAACAACAGGACCTTTTGTGCAGTCTGCTTGTTCTTTTGACACTTGACCTTGATGGTGTAGTTTGCCTAGGAGGGTGGCTAATAATAGGCAAGGATTTGGGAACATTTGAGCCCTTGGCTATTGGGCTAAACTTGGTATTATAAGAAACTTATTTGTAGCCTCTGTTGGCTACTTTTTATTTGATAACTAGTTGCCTTTTTTGTTGTTTATGCCTCTGGTGGTAACTATGGGATTTAAAGGCCTATGATGCATAAAACAAACTTGAGGTGGCTACCTTATTCTTGTTTTGATGGTTTACAGTGTTGTGCTTTCTTCTTTATTTGCTCAGTTGTACTCCACAGCAACAACATCCTCTTGTGATGGCTGATGGCAGTGAGTGCAACTGTTATTTATTTGCCTCTTTATTTGGTTCTTACAATTCTTGGTAGCCACCAATGACTAAACAAGGAAAATAACAGCTGAGGCTAATTTTTTTATCAAGTTGCCGATGATGTTCACCATCATTCAAACTGAATGGTCGACTAAGGCATGTCATTCAGACCACTTACATGTTCTACATTTGGTTGGTTTCAGAGAATGCCTCCTTGCTATGTGGTCTTTGAAGGGAAGAAACCTGGGATTTATTTTACATGGTATGAGTGTGCTAAGCAAGTGCTTAGGGAAGAAGGGGCTATCTATCAGAAGTACAACAACTATGATGATGCTCTTAGAGATTTTAATGCAAGGGTACCTCAAGAACCCTTGCTGTTACCAATTCATGCCCCTCATGGGGATGCATCATCATCCCATGAACTGGTGACAGGTCAAGGTTCTAAAATCTATCCTCATTCACCTGAGCTGCAAGGCTGTTGCAAAAATGCTGTCATCTTGATCTTGTTTATGGTTGTAGTTGGTCTGTCACTCAAGCTGTTCATGTGCCACAGCTGTTGTTTTAATTAGGCCGATGATGACACAATAGGATGACTGCATTAGCTGGCTACATGTCACTTTGATTCATGTACTCTCTTTTCTGTTAACTTGTTGCCCTTCTCGGCTTTCCAAACTACTTAATTCTGCTACTGTTCTTAATTTGCTTCTTTGATTATGCAATGTAGCCGGCAATATATGTGTTGATTAAATAGAATTAGTCTGAGGCCTATGTCTTTTGTATATTTTCATTCAAAGTGTTTGCTTCTCTATTGATCATGCTGTTCTTCCTTCTCTTTGGGCCAGGCCGAGCACAGCAACTGGCAAACACAATCTGTGATTGGCAGTTGGTAACGGTTGGCGTTTGAGCCCGGCTGAGTATTGGGTCACAAACACCAGCTCGTCTAGGTCGGGCTGAATCGGTCCAGGTGCGCAAACAAGCTGCGTTGCAGCAGTTGGGGCAGACCTGCCCCGGCCTGATCCATTTGGGCTGGCTAGGCCATGCTGGGCCAGGTGCGCAAACACGCCCTGAGCCTATCACGGTCCAGGGGTTCGAAGGCTAGGCCCCCTAAGGTTTCGACAGCCGCCCTAGGGCAACAGAGTCAAGGACGATCGCGGGCGAGCCCATACGGGGCCAAGGCCCAAGCAAGCAAAATGCTTGGGATGCCCCAAGTCATGTCCGAGACCAGCAGGGAGGTCTCTGAATGGGATCCCACCGTAGGGAGGCGCCGAGCCACCGAGGCCCAGCGAATGGCCTCGGCACCCACTAGAGAAACCCTCTGGTACTCTTGGAGTGCGTCTCTGGACCGCTAGCTGTCCCCAGCGAACGGGGCATGGGCCTCCACTCGGACTTACCCGATAACAGCTCACCGGAAGTGCCAATGCTCGTGCCCACCGAGGGTAGCCTAGCACATTCCACCCCTCCTTCTGAGTGAAAAGGAAGCATGAGGGTCATACAAAAAGCCAGGAGAACCCCTGACGGACCTCTTGCTCTACACAGAGGCTAGGGGGCTCTTCCTGCAACTTTGCCGAGACCTCGCGACCCCGGCTCGCACTCAAGGGGGCCTCGGCAAAACAACCCCTCCTTCCGAGCGAAAAGGAAGCGCGAGGGTCGTACAAAAAGCTAGGAGAGCTCCTGACGGCCCTCTCGCTCCGAGCAGAGGCTAAGGAGCCCTTCCTGCAACTTTGCCGAGACCCCGCGACCCAGGCTCGTGCCCAAAGGGGCCCTAGCAAACAAACCCTCACGCGTGAGGGGCGTACAAAAAGACAGGGGAACTCCCGACGGCCCTCTCGCTCCGTGCAGAGGCTAGGGGGCTCTTCCTGCAACCTTGCTGAGACCCAGCGGCTCCAGCTCGCACCCGAATGGGCTCGGCAAACAACCCCTCTGTCTGAACGAAAAAGATATGTGAGGGTTGAACAAAAAGCCAGGGGACCCCTGACCGCCCTCTCGCTCTGGGCGGAGGCTCGAGGGCTCCTCCTGCACCCAAGACAACAACAAACGACCTAAGTTTGTGCTAGAAGTTTTATTACAAATACGATAAAGGGCACCGAGCCCGTTACGGTCCAAGGGTTCGAAGGCTGGGCCTCCTAAGGTTTCGACAACCGCCCCAGGGCAATAGAGTCAGGGACAACTATGGGTGAGCCCACGAATGGCCGAGGCCTAAGCAAACAAATCGCTCGGGGCGTCCTAAGTCGTGTCCGAGACTGGCAGGGAAGTCTCCAAATGGGATCCCACCGTAGGGAGGCACCGAGCCACCGGGGCCTAGCGAACGGCCACGGCACCCAATAGAGAAACCCTCCAGTACCCTTGGAGTGCGTCTCCGGACCACTAGCCATCCCCAAGCGAACAGGGCGCGGGCCTCTACTCAGACTTACCCGATAACAGCTCACCTGAAGTGCCACCGCTCATGCCCACCGAGGGTAGCCTAGCACATTCCACCCCTCCTTCCGAGCGAAAAGGGAAAGTGAGGGCCGCACAAAAAATCAGGGGCACCCCTGACCGCCCTCTTGCTTCGTGTGGAGGCTCGGGGGCTCTCCCTGCGACCTTGCCGAAACCCCGCGACCCGAACTCGCGCTTGTGGGCTCGGCAAATACGATAAAAAACTCCTCACTTAAAACACGAAAAAAGCCCCTGGAGGAGTGACTCCACTCCTCCAGGGCCTCAGGGGCTACACCCGGCGGGTGCGCTCGCGTGCACCCACCGAAACCTCAAAGAGCAAAACGCAATCCCTACGGAAGCGGCTGCAAGTCGAGTCTCGACAAAACCTCAGGGAGAGTGCACGCACTCCCCCTGAGGCTCGGGGGCTACTGTCGGGTACCATAAAACGGGGTACCCCAAGCGTACACCAGAAAGGTCACTTAAATCCCATCAACAAAGCTAGAGGGTAAGCCATGGGCTCATCACTAGCCTCATCCGAGCCCACCGGCTCTCCGCCTCGCCCGAGGCCTCGCACGGGAGGTCTCGGCACCCTGACACGATCTCCGCCTCATGCGAGGCCTTTCGCGGGAGGCCTCGGCAAGGAGCCCAATCTCTGTCTCGCCTGAGGCCCTGTGTGTCCAGCCTCGGATGAGACTGCTATCCTCCGTATCGCTCGAGGCTTGACGACAACCCGTCGCTCCCGCCTCGACCGGTCTTCCCGACAGCATGTCGCGTCCCATTAATGCGTCAACCACTCCCGTAATCTCAGTCGAACGATGGCTCGACACCGCGGAGAGGCCGACGGGACAAGAAGTCGCATCAGCGCCATACCGGCTGAGACAGGGCGTGGTGGGGATTACCGGCCACTGTGCCCAAACGCTGTGCCCACGATCAGTGCCCGCACTGCACTGTGCCCCGTAACTCCCTCCCCGAAGACAATGCAGCATGGGAGAACTAGCCCGGATCTTCATCACCCCCGAGCTAGTGTACTAGGTCGACCGCTCCCCCCAGGCCTCGGCACTCTACGCTAGGGTCTCGGCTATCTCGGGATTCACGTCTGCCGAGACCCCCACCACAGTTCTGCCTCGGCACCAACCGAGCCTCGGCCGCGCGCACAGTCAATCCACAGCGACCCGCACGCTGACCGCCGCCCCCGCCCCGAGGCAGCCCTGAAGCTCCCATGACGCATAGGATCTGATATGACCAGCACGTCACCCCAGCGCTCCAAGGACGGACCACTCCGACGACCACACCACCACAGGAACAGGCTACAGGGCTCGGACACGCCGCCTCTGTTCGCACGACACCGTATAGTTAGCACATGTACTGTCCTTGTTCTCCCTTCAACTATAAAAGGAAAGGACTTGGGCCATTTAGGGGGGGCTGAAAGAAGAACACCCGGTAACACACACACTTCCCGGCCGCCTGAGAGCAACGTCTCAAGCAGCCCACATCACTCCCCGCCGAGACCTAGGACTAACTCCTTCTCTCACCTAGCTTGTAACCCCCTACTACAAGCATTTCGGTGCAAGGAATACAAGATCGATCTCTCAGACTGGACGTAGGGCATCGATTGCCTGAACCAGTATAAACCTTGTGTCTCTTTGCATCAACATCCGGGATTAGGAACACGCAGCACAAATTCACTAGTTGGTTGAGGATCCCCCGGTCCAAAACACCGACACATGGAGCCATGAAAAGAGGTGGCAAGGGCCATGGATGTGCAAGTGTTCAACATGAGGAGTTGATGGAGATAGAAGTAAAAGCCCCAAGGCAAAGGTATAAGCTAAAGGCTTTTGTTTTGCCAGCCAAGATGTGTAGAGAAGCAAATGACTAGGTTTAGGATAGATAGTTGCACTATAAAAAGATGAATTCTTTGGATAATATGGTTGTCTAGATGCCACTAGGTGAGGACTAACAATGCATATGTGTTAGATCAAGTGGTGTGGTGAGGAAGCAAGTGAAAACCTTTGAAGAATGATTTGAAAATGCTAACTTAGTGCTAAAGGTGTGGTTGTCTCATTGGAAATTAATTTGAAGTTAGCCATTTAAAAAAGACAAAATAGTTTAGTGAAGTGTTTTACATTCGCCAGAGCTCACTGGTGGCCACTGGAGAGTCGCTTCAGTGCTAATATCTCAGATGGGTCCAATCATCTTGCACTTACCAGATATCTCGATGATGCACCGGAGGTGTGCACCGGAGTGTGAATCCAGTTATCCAGAGAGTATCCAAGAGGCGCGAAGCGGTCACTAGAGCTATGGTCACTGAGGTGCTCACCGGAGCTTAGACTAGGCACTGTCGTCGAGGTGTTTTTCAGAGCACGTACCTTTCCTTCCGACAGTACTAGAGCACTAGGCACCAGAACTTTGGAACAATGTTGTCTGCATGCGGGTTCAGGGCGTTTGAACGCACCGGAACTGTCCAGTGTGTGAACTGGAGAGGTCCCCGGAGAGTGACTCCAGAGAGGAACCTTTTTGCACAGTTTTGGGATAAGACGCACACCAGAACTCTTTGGTGTCTCACCAGAGAGATGACTAGGGTTTTGAACAGTGCAACAGGTAGTTTAAAGTAGTCATTGAAGTGACCATTGGAAAGCTCCAATGCAGCTATGACTTAGTGCATCAGCCACTCTATTTGTGCTTCAACACAAAGTTGTATTCTTGAAGGACGCTGGCCCATCATGCTTGTTTGTGATTGAAGGTAGCTTGACTTTGAAAATGTTTAACTCCATGATCTTTGTAGAGGACAAACTCATGATGCAACAATTAATGCCTCCGATTTTGCAAGGCCCGAGTTCAGTTTCATAAGTGGGATACCCAAGATGTGCTCCTACCAATTTTTCACTGAAGAAAGTCATAGGGTGAGATCCTTGTCTGAGAACAGCACCAATCCCTATCTTGGAAGCATCACAATCCACTTCAAATAACATGTCAAAATCTGGTGAGGCTAAACAATCCGCCAAAGCAATTTTATTCTTAATCTCCTCAAATGCATTATGTGCTTCTTTAGTTAGTACAAATATTCCACTTCTTCTCATGCCATCAGTAAAAGGGACCATGATAGAAAGAATAAGGCTATGAAAACTACGACCTTCTTTTAGAGTACATGGAGTAGGCCAATTGGTAATAGTTTCAACCTTACTTAGATCAAGTTCTAAGCCTTCTGCTGATACAATGAAACCCAAACGGTTCATAGTAGTTAACATCTCACACTTCATTAAATGGGCATATAATTTTCCACGCCTTAATGCAGAGAGCACTTCTCTCAGATGGAGTGCTGATCCATGCTACTGATGTATATGAGTATACTGTAAAAAATATATATAACAACAAACTTCCCAATAAAAGGTTGTAACACATGATTCATAAACCGCATAAATGTACTAGGGGCATTAGAGAGGCCAAAAGGCAGATATTTTTAATTTTTAATCCTTTTTAAAATTTTATTTTAAAAATAGCCTCACTTTTTTTTTATTTTAAACCTTTTGGTAGCGCCAACGCGTCTGGCGTGACAAAATCACACTATCACGTCACTTGCGTTGGCGCAGCAAAATTTGTCATGTGAAAAACCTTGTCACGCCGTTTCTATTGGTGTGACAGTACTGTTTTGTCGCACCATCAATGTCATCGGAATTTCGTAGCCTTTAGATAATCAGTAATTTTTTTATCTGACCGTCTAATCCACAATTTGTACATCGGCTCCCTATAAGTAACCCATGCACCATATCTAAAACTGATGTCCATCTGTCTACTCCTATGCTCCTACATAGATGGAGGCCACTAACAATCATTGATTGCTATAAAGTTGAATCCACAACAAGCCACGTCATCTGAATTTTGTAGCCGTTAGATAATCGATAATCAGCAATTCTTTTGATCTAACTGTCCAACCCATCGTAAAATGGCTCCCTATCTCCCTGGACATTGAATCATGTGAGCCCTCCCCCTCCCCATCCCAGTAACTCGAGCACCAGGCTCTGTTCGTTTGGGCTGGTTTGGCTTATAACTATGGCTGAAAGTACTGTTGACTGGTTTGGTACGAGAGAAAAATATTGTTCGTTGACTGATAAGGCATGTCTTATAAGTCAAATACGACCAAACAAACAAGCTGCATATCTGATACTGATGTCCATCCCGTCTTCTCCTATGCTCGCTTAAATCATCCTGGTGTTGTTCGGAAGATTCCCATTGGTTTCTCTCCTATTCTTGTGACCCTCTCATTGCCGCCGCTGTTCGTGATGCCACAGGTGATGGACATCCTAGAGATCGACCAAACATGGTGTAGAGGAGCATTCCAGTGGCCGCGGCGGCAAGGAATTGAAGTGGACGGTGTTCGATGTCTGCTACAACTAGCTATGTGGGCCCATACCACAGGGGCGGTATACGGACAGGTTCGGGGCCAAGCACTTTGCCGCAAACAAGTGCCCTTCCTATATGTGACCGTTCACTCCCGCCGTGCAAGAGCTAGATGGCCGGCCGAATCTTGACCTCTTCTATTCTCTCTGTTTTCCTACCATTATCTCTCTCTCTCTCTCATTTTTTTCGGTAGTAGGATATATACAGGATCACTCGACTAAACTGAACATGCCAACCCTTTTGATGTTACTTATGTATATATATGCCAGAGTTCATGAACCAGATCACATCCATTCCCTTTTTTCCTTTTGTGTTACGAGGAACATTTTTTCTTAATACAACTCAAAGATTAAGGGTACTATTTTTTATAGCCTTCGGGATATAATTCTACGTACATGTAACTGTGGTCCTATCTTGGAAGTTCTCTGATTCGCATACACTTAAAAACAGCACCCAACAATAGTAAGCTGCGATCCAGAGCTGTGCTACTGACATCATAATGGACTGTCCATGCTGCAATACATAAATTCATGGGAATTGTTGCTAGAGGCCAGTTTTAGGGTTCAGTGAATGATATCTTCTTTCCAGAAGCAAACATTAATTGAGGGCATCCTTTTCCCCAACACATTATTTAACAAAGCATTACAGAGTTGTTAACAAATTTCAAACCAAGTATAAATTCTCATGTATAGCGTGAACTCTCACTTTTAACTGAAACGTATCTGTTTTCCTACCAATGTAGATTTGTACAGATGGATTTACAATAGCAAGTATAAATTCTCATGTATAGCGCGAACTCACTATTAATTGAAATGTATTTGTTTTCCTACCAATGTAGATTTGTACAGATGGATTTACAATAGCAGCAAGATGGTGAGGATATTGTTGATATTGTGCTTATTTGTGAGGTTCATTTTTGTCGATATGCACATGTCTATATAATATATACATGTTATAATTCGTTCTTATTTTCCGCAGCAACACGTGGGGTATTTACCTAGGTGTCGTTTGGATATTGGGAAAATTAAGGTGAGATAGGGAAATAAAGGGTGGGATAGATCTGATCCCTTGTTTGAATAATGAAAAATGAATAGAGATAGGGAAACGAAGAGCAGCATAGCCATTCCATATCCCTTCCTGCTGTCTCAATCCATTTCGCATTCCCTGTCCCCATCCCAATCCAAATGTGCCATTAGGGTTAGGGATGCACTGAGATTTGGGGATTTTGATTTCTAGGTTCTGGTTTGGGGAAGAACAGGGACTCCCTATGGTTCTCTATCTTCTCCTATGCTCGATTTGCCTTTCTACCGATGGCACCTCCGTTGTGCGGCACAGCTGCACGAGCGGGCCCCGCCCCCCGCCCCCGGCGCAGCCTGCTCCCGGCGGTCCTCGCGCCGTCCGCTCGCCATTAGTCAATTGAAGTCTTGCCAAAAATTGCTTCGCAGTCGGTGGCTGACAGAGGAATTTATCCCATCCGATTTATTAGCCATTGATGATGGGATGGAGTTTCTTGGCTTACATTATTTGGTATTTACGCATTGCTACATTCATCTAATGATTTTTCTACTTGATGCTTGTGTACATAGGTTGCTCCAAGTTTCAGAACGCGGGCTTGTGGATTGAGGTGCTGGATTGCTGCAAAGCTGAGACTCCGGAAGGCATTAAAAAGGCATCATGGGTCATGGATGGCAACTTCAAAGAAATCTAGATGCTCGAGGGAATGATAAAGTTCCAGATTACTTGGAGGCTGTATCTCTGACTGAAAACAGAAGTCATTGGAACATGCATCTTGCCTATGGTTGGCACTCTATTGCGAAATCAGTTGTGTTGAGTTCCGTACATTTCCATGTGCAGATGTGCTTATCATAGTTGTCGCTATTGTCCTAATGCCTTAAGATTTCCTCGGTGCTGCTGCCACTGGACTTTTTTTTTCTCGAACACGCAGGAGAGATGTGTATCATTGTATTAATAGAAGAAGAGAGAGTCATACATAGACCCAAATCCACACACACACTACTCCATGATGCTGTCACTGGATTGTTTCATACCTTTGATAGTTTCGTTCAATTTGCACTAGCATTATAAACAAAAAAAACTCAAGACAAAATTTCTTTGTCATATTATCTTACTTATAAATAATATTATAGCCAATCCATTCTTATGACGCCTTTAATGCTGCAAAGCACGGTTTTAGAACAGACTATCTGTTGCTTAGGTTGGTGCTTGACACCGCTTTGCTTCGTCCAAACTTTCCAGTGCATGTACTAACATAGTTTTACTGTCCCTTAAAAAAACATAGTTTTACTATCGTACAAAAAAAGGCTTTACCAAACTAAGAAGAATGTGCCCTGATGTTTATTCTGAATGCAGTGAAAATTGTGATGACAAGTGAGTTCCTCAAAAGGACATATTATGTACACGCCGGAGATGACAACAAAGAAGGTATGGTTAGATTAAATTGTAGGATGGCACAGATAGAGGTACAATTTGGTCTCATAACTGTTTATCAATCTTTCAGGAAACTTGAAATAGAAATCCCATTCATTAGGTTTACTTAATTCCTGATTTCAGTCACCTCATTGTCTCATTGTAGCACTGTGCTGTTGTGATCTTATTGCATTTCTATAACCTAACATCTCAAAAGGTAGAATCAGGAAATGATTCATATGCATATAGCATGTTGTTCTATCAAAAGTTTCAGTGGTCCACCCTATTCTGATAACTTTTTTTAACAGTTTTTTGCAAGATTGCTACACTTTTATGAAAGAATATCACCGATTCCTTATAGAAAAAACACGTGACAAATTGATCAAGTATAGCTGAAGTCTTCTATCATTGATTTCCTTTAGAGCTGAATCGATTTCAGTTTTGCCATGTTCCTGGTAATATCTACCTTGGATGTTTTGTCCACCACATAGATCTTCACACAAACACGAGCTGGTCCTACGTGATCAAACTGAAGAAGCAATCCTATTGAAAGTCAAGAACAAGGTCCCAAGGACGAGCTGGTCCTCTTGGGTCACCTTATGATCTATTCAATACAACTGTCACTAAGCCATGATCTTTGATTTGTATGTACCACGCCGAAGTACCAAATCCATATGAACATCTTCTCGTGGAAGTTGATACTGTGGTACACATCCTCTGTAATATCAAGCTATGTTTGTCTCTTCTAAATTGTCTATTGCCTTCCTGCTAGTCACTTAGCCTTCTTACTGTTTGTGTCTACAATCGCAAATCAGATAACAGGGCTTCATTCATTTTCTCACATTTTTCCCTGTATGGATCTTTGTACATAAAGACCACAGAAATCAAGTTTGATTATGAATGGTACTGTTCCAACAGCATGCTGCTATTTATTCTGTTTACTAATCATAGTGAAATGCTACATGATTTTCATGTCTCCACCTTTTTGTCCCATACAAAATCGAGTTAAGAGACTCCCAACCTTGCTTACTGAATCGGTTTCATATTCATAGATGTGAGTCTATTGTGCAGAGGATGATCAGGATGAATGAATTAATAGATGTGAGTCTACTGCCCTCAAATGTAAGAGATATATGATTACCCAAGGAATCAGAGGACTTCATGGTCGATGAGGATGACTATATGATGCTCCAGCATAATAAAATCACTGGCATCAGTCGCCCAACGCCTGTATGTTTTTTTAGTCATAGTTTGTTGTCCTATTCCAATATTCTTGGGCCTGTTTAAGAAGACTGCTCCTGTTGTCTTCTTGCAGGGGTTATATCTGACTGTGTTCACTCCCAATAATGTGTACTATTTCTTATATGTTAGATTTTTTTCTTGAGTTTTTACGTTAGTTGAATGGTAAAATAGGTTGATTTACCATTTTCTCAGGTAGAGATATATCTAGAAAAAGTTAAGTCAGTATTTGGTACAGAATTTCTCATGCTTCTTCTCTCAAAATGTTTATTGGAGTGCTACTATGGAAAAAAAATCAACTTTTATATGTTCATATCTCAGAGAATTTATCTTTTGCACGCCACAAATAATAGATGTATATATGTTCTACAGGGAACAAAACCAATAATGCCACCTCGCTCTGCCTAGCCCACGGCAATTGCCGTAGGGTTCCTGCTAGTTTTAATGGTTCGCCGAGCATTCTTGATTATTTGTTAATACAAAGTGGAAAATCAATAGGGTTACAAATCTGGAGCTAATGTGTTTTCATGCAAATTGTTGTCTGTAGCACCTGGTTTTAAGAACAAAACCAGATACACACCATATGTGAGTCCAGAAAGTCAAATATTACATATGACTACAAATAGAGGTAATATCAATAGACAATGCTTAATATATAACATATTAGTACAAAGAAGACAACCTTAGGCACAAACAGCGGATAGATAACTCCGATCTTTAGACGAGAACTCCAACTCTATAGGGACAACTGACTGGTTGATCACAAGCCTAACTCCTACTGACTCTAGCAATCTGGTACACATCCAGGATTTTTATCCAAGTAGTGAAAATAAACAAGCGTAAGTACATCTCGTACTCAACAAGAATAACATGAGGTTCATGAGGCTAAAAAAGATAGACACTGGTTTAACTAAAATTAGCTTTTAATAAGTCATAGTTTTAAGCAATTGAGTAGCAACAAGTTTATCGTAAGCCCATATAAATACATGATCAGGTAAACATGAATACTGAATAACATAAACAAATACTCATTAGTGATCATCTATTCCATAAGGGTCCAAGGCCTCTCGTGACCGTGAGCATGTAACACCCAAAAATTTTATCCTTTTGAAATAAGAAAATTTTGATTTAATTATGTCATTATGTGAGCATTCAAATATAGGAAATTAATAATTTTTGGGAAATTAAAATCAAATATAAGGTTAGTAACCTTTTTATGCATACATGCTGCTGCATATTTATTTTTGTGATGATTGGTCTTGATTCAAAGTTCAAATGATTCAAAAACTCTTTGAAAATGAATTTGGAAATTTGATTTGGAAAAAGAAAACGAAATTCATTTTCTCTCCCCTCCCTTCCTCATTTTCGGTCTGCTGGCCCACCTTCCCCGCGGCCCGCTCGCCCTCCCCTCTTCCCTTCCTGGGCCGGCCCAGCTCGGCCGCAACTGCTCGGCCCAGCACCGCGCGCCCTTCGCCCCGCCCTTAGCCACTGCCAGCCCAGGCCCACGCGTCAGCGCCGTCCCCCACCTCCCGCAACCGCCCGCGCCGGTCCAAGCCGCAACCGCCACCCCGCTCCCGGCGTCGTGGGTGCGTCGCCCCGCTCCCCAGCCTCATTTAAAGCGAGCCGTGACCCCCGCGCGCACCCCTGCTGCCTCCCCGCTCTCTTCTTCGCGTTCGCCAGGCGCATAGGAAGCCGTAACCACCGCACGGAGGAGCGCTGCGATCCGCCATCCGCCTCCGCGCGAACCGTCGTCCCCGAGCCGCCTCCGTCCCCGTTTTGCTCCGCGGTGAGACCCCTTGCTCCCCTCCTTTCCCCCCATGCTCTCAATTTCATGTTTCATGGCCGTTTGACCCCGTTTCACATGCGCCCGATTGCTCCCGGCCGACGGCCATGGCGACCGCCGCCTCGGCCGCGTCCTCCGGCCGCCGTATCGGCCTGGCCGAGGTCCCCTGCTCTCCCTCTTTCTCCCGGTGCCCTCGGTTCTTCGAACCGTGGCCCGTAGGTCTTGTTTCCCGCACGCCGACGAGCTCTCGCTGCCGTCCATGGCTCAGCCGCACCGGAGTTACTGTTCCTGCCGGCGCCTCCCTTTTCTCTCTCTTCTCCTCTCTAATCTGAGCCGTCCGTTCTTGATCCAACGGCCACCGATGGCCGATACCCTTTCGCCCTGGCATAATTGCTAAAGAGACCCTGAGTTTTTCTAAGTCTTAACCCGCAGTCCAAAGCACGTTTCTAGAGTACGCTTTCTCGTTTTGAAAACGTAAAGTACACTGTTTTAGTCTAAAATACGTTTTCGGTATTTACAGAAATGCCATTGCACTGTTTTGCTCATAGAATCGTCGTTTTAGCTCCAAATCGACCCGTTCAAATTGCGTTAGTTTCGTAATTTCATAATCTATGTGTTAGTACCACTGTTAATCATGTTTGCAACTTTTAAATTTCATGGTTAGATTTGATTAAATAAATTGCTATAGGAAATCCCGTTTAAATCATAACTTTCGCGTATTAGCTCCGTTTTTCATGAACTTCGCATTGCCGTGATCATAGTAAGACGTAGATTCTTTTCATAAACATTTTAATTTGTTTTCTATACTGTTGGTGTATTGTTCTAACTGTAGTATTGTTTGCTTTGCATGAATGTTCCTGGAATATTGTATGTTGCTGTGTTGGTCGTGTTCAGACGGTGAGGAGAACGTTGGTGACCAGGAGTACTTTGACGACCAGCAGGATCAGCAGGAGTTTGCTAACCAAGGCAAGTATAGCATGGGCCTACCTTGATGTCCTATTCACTTTAATCATTCACTCATGTGCATGTGTCTAACTTTGATAACCATAAGGACATCCTAGTTATTTGATGACATGTTCCCTTGATTCCTTTGGGTTAATTGCATATGGGTAGATTGCTAGCGCTCTAACTGAACATGGTCTATACAATGGTTAATTGTTCTATGGAACTAAAGGTAAAACATGCTTTATAACAATTGATCCATAGGGCGAAGGAGCAAATGACTTTCGATCATATTGCTCTCTGCCCTCCATAAGGATTTATCTGTCGGCAAAAGCTGGGACTGACAGTGCAACCGTGAGAGTCATATGGCTCTGACTTTAGCTCAGTAATAGGACCTTTTCTAGCTTGTTAGAGGTTACATTTATGGCGCAAAAGGGGCTTGCCACGTTGGGTATAGGGCTGCCTCTGTTCCTATATGTATAGCCGTGATGGATATGTGCCATAGGAAAGGGGGGTTCCTACATCTGCCTGCCGAGAAAACCTAGCGGCCCTAACTTGTTAGAGAAACCTATGAAATGGCTTCACAGTGTACCATGCCCGCTCACCTTGGCAGTGACATGAGAGTAATTAACCCGGGCATATGGGAATCACGACTCGCGGTGAATGTGCACCACCTCTACAGAGGGTTACAAACTGTTATAACAGCCGTGCTCATAGTCACGAGCGGCCTAGAAAACTCACAGAATAATTGGTTACTCATTGTGGTTCATTTATGATGGTATACGATGATAATATGATGCAAATGATTCTGATATCTGATTATGTGGGTATAAATTGGAGCTTAAGCATAACTTGATAATACTTGATAATAAAATCTTGACTTACTAAAAGTGCTAACTGCAGTAAACCTGTGTCATCCTTTTTGAGCTTCATAACCCCATGTTATCTTGTTAAGTACGGGAAGTACTTACGCTTGTTTACTTTCTATATTTGGATAAAAATCCCGGATGGGTAACATATGACAACGTGTATGAGGAGTTTTCTGAGGATTATTAGGCTTATGGTCAACTAGTTGACATTCCCTGTGATGGAGTTCTATGAGAGAGTTTATATTTTATCTTCCGCTGTGTTGTGTAATACTATGTGTTGTTATTAATCGTGATGTAAGATACACCATGATGATACTTTATATGATTTGTCAACTTATGTGTGTGACTGATCCATGGGCACACATGAGTGTAGTGCATTTAATTTTATCCTTAAAATTGGGTGTGACAAATTGGTATCAGAGCCGTGTTGACTGTAGGATGCAAGCCTAGTTAGAAATGGTCGTTTTAGCATCTTTGCTCCTCTGGTTTCATGCTTACTATCTTATTCTTGTTATTTTATTAAAACATTTATGCTTTTCATACCTTAATCTATTATATAAAATTGTTGATTCTAATTCTATCTCACTTTAAATCTATAGATGTCTCATAACCCGAAGACCGCCCGCCTCAGCACTGTAGGCTACCGTGCCTTGTTCACCCCCCATGCTCCACAGGCGGAGAAGGAGATTGTGACCATCTTCGACGATGAGGAGATGGCTACCCCGACACCTGCACCTGCTCCTACTCCAGCTGTCGCACCTGTCTATCCTACTGTAGCTACCCCAGCGGAGTCATCAGCTACTTCACCTATACCTGTGCCATCCCTAGCTGTCCCTGTGGTGGATGAGGAGATAGGCTGGAAGTGCAAGTACTACTTCAAGCCAGCCCTGGAGACGGCCTACTACCACACCCTCCTTACTCATGTGCTGGATGACTACTACCCTGATCTGCACGCCTCCATCAGCTATCATTGCGTAGAGTACCAGCATCCTTTGGAGGCAACCTTTTGGAAGGTAGAGCTGGTTGTCACTACTTGGAATGACATAAAGAATGGATATGAGGTGGAGACTGTCCACCGTGCCACTGCCAGGAGGGCCCATGCATTGGATGGCATGGAAGATGTAGCGTAGGACGCCTACATCTACTACCATGGTCGTCGTTTTGAGGCCATGAAGGAGGATCGTTTTAGGTTCCTTCATCGCAATGATCATGAGGGTGTTTGGTAGGTCCTGACTCCACTAGAAAGTGATCCAACTCTGGAAGCAACAGTGCAGCATGTCCATGCTATGCAGGGGGTGGATGAGGAAGTCAAAGGAGAGTTGCGTGCATCACAGAGAGCCAAGAGACGTCTCCAAAACCAAGTTGATGAACTACGTGATCAACTTGGGCAGCCACCGATCTACAAGAAGAAGCGCCGGTCGTTCACCATGATTGACGCCCCCCATAGGTGTTAGGTACCTTGTTTAATGTTACAACGTTGTTAGTTCATGAGTCATGTCTAGACTTGTTGGTCTTGTAAACTTTAATGATTAGATGTTTTTAATTGTGAACTTGGATGATTTGGAGTTTGTTTGATTGCTGGAGGTTTGTGGGCATGTCCACAACTTCCTTAGGTTTGAACCTTAAGTTTAGATTATGTTCTTAATGTAGATGGGTTTGCTTTATCTTATCTCTGCTGTGCTGATTTCTGGAGCAGTCTATGTTCTTTATTTTGTATCTCGAAATTTGGGCTGCCAAAAATTTTGAAATTTTTGTGGAGATATCTAGACTTCTGTACATTTCCAATGTCTCTGGAATCACGTCAATAGCTGTTCAGGTTTGTGAGATCTAGCTGTCACAAGTTGAGGTTTCTGCGCAGACTGGAACCCAGAACAGATTCGGTTTAGCTCTATTTTTGACCATGTGTATATCAGAATCTGTAAAAGTGATCTAAATAAAAGTTGTAGCTGATCTCCTAAGCTTTCCAACCGTTCTTGGTACACCTCTGTTGGATCTCTAAAACTCGAGTTATAACAGATTTACTGAATTGCTGTATTTAAATCTTGTCCAGAAAATTTTCAGCATTGTTCCTTATCTTTATAAGCTCTCTATAAATGGGAAATCTCTAAAATTTTGCGCATTTATTGGAAAGCAGATGGCCGCAAGAGGAGGAAGAGTCAGAGGCCGTGGTCGTGGACATGATGCTCTCATAAATCCACCACCACCACCGCCAGTGACTATGGAACAATTGATGGGAATACAAGCGTAGTTGATGCAAGCTATGATGCAGCGCTTGGATAACGAACCTGCAAGAGGACCACCGCCTGTTCAGGTCAGAGATAAGTGTGGAGAGTTTATGAAGGGTCGTCCACCGGTGTTCACCCATGCCTTAGACCCTATGGAGGCAGATGATTGGTTGTGTGCTGTGGAGAAGCAACTTAACATAGCACAATGCAATGATCTTGAGAAGGTGTTGTATGCTTCTGGTCAACTCCAGGGAGCAGCTCAGGATTGGTGGGATTCTTTCTAGTATGGACGCCCCAACAACGCTCCTGCTATCACCTGGCAGGAATTCAAGGATAACTTTTGGTCATATCATATCCCCGATGGACTGGTGGAATTGAAGCAAAAGGAATTCAGATCCCTTAAGCAAGGATCCATGGCTGTGACGGAGTATCGTGACAAGTTTGCTCAACTATCACGCTATGCTCCAAATGATGTAGCTGAGGATAAGGAGAAGCAGCGCCGCTTCCTCAAGGGACTTTATGATGGCCTATAGCTCCAGCTGATGTCCAACACCTATCTAAACTTTCAGTCTTTGGTGAACCGCGCTATTGTGATTGACGATAAGCGTAAAGAGATGGAAGCCAAGAAGAGGAGACTTCAAGGGCAAGCTTCTAGAAGCAACACCTGTCCACGTGCCTATCCCCAGCAGGGTTTTCAGTAGAGGAATCAAGGACCATCTAACCAGGGAAACCGTGGTCAGTATCCTCAGCGTAATTAATTCCAGCAATGCCCTCAGTACCAGCAACAGTATGATAATCAGCATCCCCCACAACAGACAGGCAATCCGACAACATGCCAGGGAATGCCCAATAATGCTCCTGTGAAGAGTGGTGCACCCAATAACCCCAATGCATGCTACTGCTGTGGAGAAGTAGGTCACTATGCTCATCAGTGTCCAAAGAAGCAGAACCAGCAGGCTCCTCAGAACTAGACTAGCAACCAGAAGTTCAACGCTCGACCACCTCACACTGCGAAGGTGAACTATGTGTCGTCTGATGCAGCTTAGGAGACGCCCGAGGTCATGTTGGGTACATTCAGCGTCAACTCTATCTCTGCTACAGTTCTTTTTGATTCCGGTGCTTCGCATTCATTTATTTCCCAAGCTTTTGTTAGAATGAATAGCGTACCTTTATGTGCCATGAAAAACCCCATACTAGTAAATTCACCGGGAGGTAGTATGCCCGCTTCTTATTGGAGTCCCTCAACTAGCATTTCCTTAAGGGGGGTAGACTTCAAAGTGAAACCTATTGTGTTGAGAACAGCGGGAATTGATCTTATTCTGGAAATGGATTGGATGAAACAACACCGGGCAATGATTCAGTGTCAGAAGAAATCTGTTGTTGTGACATCACCCAATGGAGATAGAATCTGCGTAGAAGTGGTAGTGCAAGCTCAGCCAACAACCACTGTGAATCAGTTGGATGGTGATGCCGTTGAACAAGATCATGTTGTGGAGGAGTTCACGGATGTCTTCCCCGATGACTTGCTAGGTATGCCACCTGACCGAGACATTGAATTCATTATTGAATTATTACCTAGAACTACACCAATAGCTAAACATCCATATAGAATGGGGGTTAATGAATTAGAAGAGCTTAAGAAACAACTAAAAGAGTTGTAAGAAAAAGGTTTCATACGCCCCAGTTCTTCTCCATGGGGGGCACCTGTGATCTTTGTGGATAAGAAGGATGGTAGTCAATGGATGTGTGTGGATTACCGTTCACTTAATGAGGTTACAATCAAGAATAAATACCCTTTGCCTAGGATTGATGATTTGTTTGATCAGTTAAGAGGAGCCTATGTGTTCTCCAAGATTGATCTCCGCTCAGGATACCATCAGCTTAAGATTCGAAACTCAGACATACCCAAGACAGCATTCACTACACGGTATGGCTTATATGAGTATACCGTTATGTCTTTTGGATTGACCAATGCACCTGCATACTTTATGTATCTGATGAATAAGGTGTTCATGGAGTTTCTTGATAAATTTGTGGTGGTATTCATTGATGACATACTGATATTCTCCAAGACCGAAGAAGAACATGCTGAACATATAAGGTTGGTCTTGCATTTGCTTAGAGAACATAAGTTGTACGCTAAGCGGAGCAAGTGTGAGTTTTGGTTGAAGGAGGTCTCTTTTCTGGGTCATGTTGTCTCCAATGGTGGAATACCAGTGGATCCAGGCAAAGTACAAGATGTGTTGAATTGGAAACCATCCACCAATGTAAGTGAGATTCATAGCTTTTTGGGATTGTCTGGATACTACAGGAGATTCATTGAAGGTTTTTCCATGCTTGCTAAGCCTATGACAGCTCTGTTGGAAAAGAATGCTAAATTTGTATGGTCAGATAAATGCCAGGCAAACTTTGATGAGCTAAAGAAGAGATTGACTACAGCTCCAGTATTGATTTTGCCTGACTTAAGCAAGAACTTCTCTATATATTGTGATGCATCCCGTTTGGGCCTTGGATGTGTTCTTATGCAAGAAGGAAGAGTGATGGCATATGCATCTAGACAATTGAGGAAGCATGAGTTGAACTACCCTACTCATGACTTAGAACTGGCAGCTGTGGTTCACGTTTTGAAAATCTGGAGACATTATCTAATTGGGCATAAGAGTGATATCTATACATATCACAAGAGTTTGAAGTATATCTTTACCCAATCAGATCTGAATCTGAGACAACGTCATTGGTTAGAATTGATCAAAGACTATGATTTGGAAGTGCATTATCATCCGGGAAAAGCAAATGTCATAGCTGATGCACTTAGCAGGAAGAGTTATGCTAATGGACTTGGGATGACATTTATGTCAGCAGAGTTGTGTGCTAAAATGGAGTATCTCAACTTGAGTCTTGTCACTAATGCAATGGAATTGGTGATAGAGCCTACATTGGAGCAAGAGATACGCAAAGGTCAATTGGAGGATGAAAAACTAAAAGAGATAGCGGAGAATGTAGTGCTTGGAAAGGCACCAGGATTCAGGATGGATGAGAATGGTACTCTTTGGTTCGGAAAGAGGATGTGTACCTGAAGTGAATGTTATCCATGATGCAATTCTGCAAGAGGCCCATGAGTCTGCTTATTCTATACATCCCGGAAGTACGAAGATGTATTTGGATCTCAAGGAGAGTATTGGTGGTATGGTTTGAAGAGAGATGTGGCAGAGTATGTGGCTTTGTGTGACACTTGTCAAAGAGTGAAAGCTGAGCATCAAAGACCTGTAGGATTGCTACAACCAATGAAGATTCCTGAATGGAAATAGGAAGAAGTTGGTATGGATTTTATTATAGGTTTGCCCCACACTCAAAGAGGTTATGATTTAATATGGGTAATAGTGGATCGACTCACCAAGGTTGCTCACTTTTTACCAGTCAAGACTACCTATACGGGTGCAAGGCTAGCAGAGTTGTACATGGAAAGAATAGTGTGCTTACATGGTGTTCCCTAGAAAATTGTGTCGGATAGAGGCACTCAGTTTACATCACAATTCTGGCAGAAAGTACATAGATCTTTGGGGACAAAGTTGAAATTTAGTTCTGCTTACCACCCGCAAACTGATGGATAGACTGAAAGGATCAACCAGATTTTGGAAGATATGTTGAAAGCTTGTGCACTATAGTATGGTAATAGCTGGGACAAGAGTTTACCATATGCTGAGTTCTCGTACAACAACAGTTACTAGAAGAGTCTCAAGATGGCACCTTTTGAGGCGTTGTATGGACGTAAATGTAGAACGCCTTTGTTCTAGAATCAGACTGGTGAAACTCAAGTGTTTGGACCCGATGTCCTTAGAGACATAGAAGAACAAGTGAGAATGATTAGAGACAACTTGAGAGTGGCTCAGTCCCGACAGAAGAGTTACGCTGATACTCGCAGAAGAGAGCTGACTTTCGAAGTTGGTGATTATGTGTACCTAAAGGTGTCACCAATGAGAAGTATGAGAAGATTCAATATGAAGGGCAAGCTAGCACCGAGGTATATTGGACCTTTTAAGATCCTAGAGAGACGTGGAGAAGTAGCCTATCAATTGGAACTACCAGAGAGTTTGTCAGGTGTGCATAATGTGTTCCATGTTTCTCAATTGAAAAAGTGTTTGAGAGTACCAGAAGAGCAGATTCCTTTGGAAGAGCTTACTGTTAAGGAAGATCTTACATATGAAGAGTATCCGATAAAGATCTTGGAAACTGTAGAAAGAGTTACAAGAAGCCAAACTATAAAGATGTGCAAGGTGCAGTGGAATCGGTATACAGAGGATGAGGCTACTTGGGAAAGAGAAGAGGATCTGAGAAAGTCTTATCCCCAACTGTTTGAGTAAGCAATCACCCAAATCTCGAGGATGAGATTCATCTTAAGAGGGGTAGAATTGTAACACCCAAAAATTTTATCCTTTTGAAATAAGAAAATTTTGATTTAATTATGTCATTATGTGAGCATTCAAATATAGGAAATTAATATTTTTTGGGAAATTAAAATCAAATATAAGGTTAGTAACCTTTTTATGCATACATCCTGCTGCATATTTATTTTTGTGATGATTGGTCTTGATTCAAAGTTCAAATGATTCAAAAACACTTTGAAAATGAATTTGGAAATTTGATTTGGAAAAGAGATCTCTTTGGAAAAAGAAAAGGAAATTCATTTTCTCTCCCCTCCATTCCTCATTTTCGGCCTGCTGGCCCACCTTCTTCCCCGCGGCCCGCTCGCCCTCCCCTCTTCCCTTCCTGGGTCGGCCCAGCTCGGCCGCAACTGCTCAGCCCAGCACCGCGCGCCCTTCGCCCCGCCCTTAGCCACTACCAGCCCAGGCCCACACGTCAGCGCCGTCTCCCACCTCCCGCAACCGCCCACGTCGGTCCAAGCCACAACCGCCGCCCCGCTCCTAGCGTCGCGGGCGCGTCGCCCCGCTCCCCGGCCTCATTTAAAGTGAGCCGTGACCCCCGCGCGCACCCCTGCTGCCTCCCCGCTCTCTTCTTCGTGTTTGCCAGGCGTAGAGGAAGCCATAACCGCCACACAAAGAAGCGCCACGATCCGCCGTCCGTCTCCACATGAACCGCTGTCCCCGAGCCGCCTCTTTCCCCGTTTTGCTCTGCGGTGAGACCCCTTGCTCCCCTCCTTTCCCCTCGTGCTCTCAATTTCGTGTTTCATGGCCGTTTGACCCCATTTCGCATGCGCCCGATTGCTCCTGACCGCCGGCCATGGCGACCGCCGCCTCGGCCGCGTCCTCCGGCCGCCGTATCGGCCTGGCCGAGGTCCCCTGCTCCCCCTCTTTCTCCTGGTGCCCTCGGTTCTTCGAACCGTGGCCCGTAGGCTTTGTTTCCCGCACACCGGCGAGCTCTCACTGCCGTCCATGGCTCAGCCGCACCGGAGTTACTGTTCCGGCTGGTGCCTCCCTTTTCTCTCTCTTCCCCTCTCTAATCCGAGCCGTCCGTTCTTGATCCAACGGCCACCGATGGCCGATACCCTTTTGCCCTGGCATAATTGCTAAAGAGACCCTGAGTTTTTCTAAGTCTTAACCCGTAGTCCAAAGCACGTTTCTAGAGTACGCTTTCTCGTTTTGAAAACGTAAAGTACACTGTTTTAGTCCAAAATACGTTTTCGGTATTTACAGAAATGTCATTGCACTGTTTTGCTCATAGAATCATCGTTTTAGCTCCGAATCGACCTGTTCAAATTGCGTTAGTTTCATAATTTCATAATCTATGTGTTAGTACCACTGTTAATCATGTTTGCAACTTTTAAATTTCATGGTTAGATTTGATTAAATAAATTGCTATAGGAAATCCTGTTTAAATCATAACTTTCGCGTATTAGCTCCGTTTTTCGTGAACTTCGCGTTGCCATGATCGTAGCGAGACGTAGATTCTTTTCATAAACATTTTAATTTGTTTTCTATACTGTTGGTGTACTGTTCTAACTGTGGTATTGTTTGCTTTGCATGAATGTTCCTGGAATGTTGTATGTTGCTGTGTTGGTCGTGTTCAGACGGTGAGGAGAACGTTGGTGACCAGGAGTACTTTGATGACCAGCAGGATCAGTAGGAGTTTGCTAACCAAGGCAAGTATAGCATGGGCCTACCTTGATGTCCTATTCACTTTAATCATTCACTCATGTGCATGTGTCTAACTTTGATAACCATAAGGACATCCTAGTTATTTGATGACATGTTCCCTTGATTCCTTTGGGTTAATTACATATGGGTAGATTGCTAGCGCTCTAACTGAACATGGTCTATACAATGGTTAATGGTTCTATGGAACTAAAGGTAAAACATGCTTTATAACAATTGATCCATAGGGTGAAGGAGCAAATGACTTTCGATCATGTTGCTCTCGGCCCTCCATAAGGACTTATCTGTCGACAAAAGCTAGGACTGACAGTGCAACCGTGAGAGTCATATGGCTCTGACTTTAGCTTAGTAATAGGACCTTTTCTAGCTTATTAGAGGTTACCTTTATGGCGCAAAAGGGGCTTGCCACTTGGGTATAGGGCTGCCTCTGTTCCTTTGTGTATAGCCGCGATGGATATGTGCCATAGGAAAGGGGGTTCCTACATCTGCCTACCGAGGAAATCTAGCGGCCCTAACTTATTAGAGAAACCTATAAAATGGCTTCATAGTATACCCTGCCTGCTCACCTTGGCAGTGACATGGGAGTAATTAACCTGGGCATATGGGAATCACGACTCGCGGTGAATGTGCACCACCTCTGCAGAGGGTTACAAACTGTTATAACAGTCGTGCTCACGGTCACGAGCGACCCAGAAAACTCATAGAATAATTGGTTACTCATTGTGGTTCATTTATGATGGTATACGATGATAATATGATGCAAATGATTCTGATATCTGATTATGTGGGTATAAATGGGAGCTTAAGCATAACTTGATAATAAAATCTTGACTTACTAAAAGTGCTAACTGCAGTAAACCTGTGTCATCCTTTTTGAGCTTCATAACCCCATGTTATCTTGTTAAGTACGGGAAGTACTTACGCTTGTTTACTTTCTATATTTGGATAAAAATCCCGGATGGGTAACAGATGCCAACGTGTATGAGGAGTTTCCTGAGGATTATTAGGCTTGTGGTCAATCAGTTGACCTTTCCTGTGTTGGAGTTCCATGAGAGAGTTTACATTTTATCTTCCGTTGTGTTGTGTAAGACTATGTGTTGTTATTAATCGTGATGTAAGATACACCGTGATGATACTTTATATGATTTTTCAACTTGTGTGTGTGACTGATCCCTGAACACACATGAGTTTAGTGCATTCAATTTTATCCTTAAAATTGGGTGTGACAGAGCACGACTGATATACCAGTTTTACAATCTGCAGAGGCTGTACACTTTCACCATGAGTCGTGTTGCCCATATGCCCGGGTTAATTACTCCCAAAACACTTCCAAGGTGAGCCGACAGAGTACACTATGAAGTCTTTTAAAAGTTCGTCTAACAAGTTAGGGCTGCTAGGTTTCAGTGGCAGACAAGTATAGAGCCCCCTTTAAAGTGGCACACTCACGCAGAAGTACTCAAAATAATAGAGGCCGCACTATACCTAACGTGTCAGACCCCTTTTGCGGTAACCACTAACAAGTTAGAAAAGGTCTTCATACTTGACTAAAATTAGACCCATGTAGCTCTCACGGTTGTGCTGTAAGTCCCAGATTTTCGCTTAGAGATAAGTTCTTAAGGAGAGAAATCTAGAGTATCACAAAAACTATGCTCTAGCCCCCTTGTTACTTGTTGCTAAAAAGCCTCTTTTAATGTTTATTGCATAATCCAGTAATCAAGTTACAAGATCATGGTCTTTAATTGAGCACTAGCATCACTACCCAATGCAACAATCCCATAGGTGTCAAGGTACGAGTACAAAGCTAGGAAATCCTTAGTGGTAATCAAGGTAGACACATGCAGTATGATTTAAGTGATTAAAGGTGTATAGGACGACAAGTATGAACCCATACTATACTTGCTTTACAACTAATGGTCAACTCCTCGTAGAACCTTTGATCTTTTGTTCTTTCGGTCTCCTGCGCTTATGGACAGCTCTTCTACTCATAGATCGTAGCATACCAACAAACATACAAGCAACCAAATAGAAACAACTAAGAACAATACACCATACAAAAGAGAGCTAGATGCTACGGTCACGAGATCACAAGAAACACCGATAACGGAACTATCGTTAAAAAGAAACGACTATCAAAAAATTTATATTATAAAAGAATCAACTACAAGCTTGATTTATTTTAATTGAGTAAAACCATGTGAAATATATTAATTCAGATTATTCACTACGCATTTTAATTGAAAGACCGAGCTAAATCTAGTCATGTTTTAATTACAAATATTTCAATATCTTTTATATGCCGATTATACTTTAACTTAAAAAAACAAAATAACAAGTGAGAGCATCTAATGGCGTGTATCATGTGTTTACACTGAGTACAATTAAAATGTTTTAATTACAAATATTTCAATATCTTTTATATGCCGATTATACTTTAACTTGAAAAAACAAAATAACAAGTGAGAGCATCTAATGGCGTGTATCATGTGTTTACACTGAGTACAATTAAAAACCTATTTAAGTTAACAATTAATCAAATTAACATGTTATGTATAATCACCAAGATATAAAACCTATATTACTTTTAATTATAAAACCAATTACAAGCGTATTAATCAATTTAATATTTAGCTATATATGGAAAAACATGCGACATGAAAAACATTCGTACTACTGCATAGGACGCGCGCCGACATGAAACTAAGGCAACTTAAAATGCTCAAAACAGAGATTGAACGATTAAACGGCAAACTAACAAACCAGTGGCAGACTCGTAAATAATTCGTCTTCTTCCTAGGGAACTTGGCCTGCATGTGCCTGACGACGTGAACGTGAATAGGATGTCCAGTTTGCTGGCCATTGGACTCGCTGGCACTCGGCAGGCAGCAGACGACGCTGGCTTCTTCACCGTCTCGGGCATGGGGATCACGCAAAATCCCGGAAGAATCGGAGCCAGGCGGTACATGATGTTTCCTCGGATGTGAGTCCGTCTCGGTTATGTGGGGAAGGAGGAGGGAGGGAGGTTTTCCATTTTATTTTGTTTTTCTTTTATTCAAAGCATTTTCAAAATCATTTTCAAAAGCAGTTTAAATCATTTTGAATTTTGGTCAAAACCACTCATCATAAAAATACAAATGCACCGGCATGTATGCACAACAATATTGCTAAACCTTATGATGAATTTTATTTAATAAAAAAATTATTTTTCTTTATTTTCATGAGCACAAAAATACAAAATTAAATCAATTTATATCTATTTCGAAAGTAGCAATTTTTAGGGTGTTACGTTGCTTCCTTGCTGCATATTAACTACTCCAAAATATGTTCCAGCAGGACCCATGGCCACGAGGGATGCATGTGTGCCTGTCTCCACAGCAACTCCTTTATCAAGCACAATAATCAGGTCGCAGTTCCGAATAGTGCTCAACTTGTGTGCCACCACTACACTTGTCCTTCCGACCAACATATTCGGTCCAATGCCTCTTGGACCACCTTCTCAGACTGGTTGTCTAATGCACTAGTAGCTTCATCTAAGAGCAAGATAGCAGGGTTCTTCAATATTGCACGGGCGATTGCAATGCGCTGCTTCTGCCCTCCTGACAGTTGAACACCTTGCATTGCTCACCAGACCTTGTCTCGTATCCATCCTTGAGGTTGCTAATGAAGTCATGTGCATTTGCTGACCTTGCCGCATTCTCAATTTCTTCTTCACTAGCTGCTTCTGTGCCGTACACAATGTTCTCCCTAATGGTACCTGCAAATAGTGTTGGCTCTTGGCTGACCAGTCCAATATGTTGTCGCAAGGCACGAAGATTGTATGTTTTGATGTCTTTAAGGTCAATCTCTACTACCCCGCTAGTTGGGTCATAGAATGTAACGCCCCGGCCCGGGAAAACGGCTAAAATCCACTCTACACATTGAATGGACCACATCCAGTGGCGGATGCACGATGCGGGATAAGGGGGGCTAAAACAATGGAGATGTTGATTTGCATGAAGATTTAATGGTGAAATCAAGCTTTTGCTACAGTGATTATGCTTGAAATCAAGCCATTAGGGGGGGCTGGAGCCCCCTTTGGATCCGCCGCTGACCACACCTGCTAATTAACTCACTTACGCTTTCGTCCTCGCTTCGCGCAAAAAATTCAAACCAGAGTTCTTTATCTTTCCCAGGCTGAGACTTTTAAGCTGGTTCGGCCCCCCTCTATTTCCGATGTGGTACTAATTTCCGTAGCTACAGTGCTTCGCGAAGCTACAGTACTCGCATCACCTCTATTGCTACAGCGCGCGTCCGTTTGGCCCAGCCCACCATCATCAGACCGGCCCAAGGCCCATTAGTGGGGTCTCACATACACCCACCCTTAATGACTCGACGTCCTCGTCGAGGGCCGAACCAACCTACTCAAACAGTACAAATGGCCAGGATCGGCTCTCTTGGTCCACGTTTATATTCCCAGCTCCTCGGCCCAAGTGCTAACTTGTCTGAGCTCCCGAGCCATATATTCGTGAAACCGCGGCTGTCCGAGCTCCCGAGCCATATATCCGTGAAACCGCGAGAGTTGGCTCTGAATACCATTTGTAACGCCCCGGCCCGGGAAAATGGCTAAAATCCACTCTACACATTGAATGGACCACACCTGCTAATTAACTCACTTGCGCCGCAAAAAATTTAAACCAGAGTTCTTTAGCTTTCCCAGGCTGAGATTTTTAAGCTGGTTCGGTCCCCCCTCTATTTCCGATGTGGTACTAATTCCTGCAGCTACAGTGTTTCGCGAAGCTACAGTAACTCGCATCACCTCTATTGCTACGGTACGCATCCGTTTGGCCCAGCCCACCATCATCAGACCGGCCCAAGGCCCATAAGTGGGGTCTCACATAGAACCTCTCTATAAGTCCAATGAGAGTTGACTTTCCAGAACCACTTTGCCCAAGTGCCGTTGACTTGCCTGGTTGGATGCTCAAGGAGAATCCTTTGAAGATGATCACATCCGGTCTTGATGGATATGCAAAATCAACTCCTCTAATGTGCACCTCACCTTTGAGCTTCTCTGGTTTATATCCCTCAGGGCTGTCAGGATCCATTTTTGTTTCTCAGTGAAGAATGGCAAACACTGAAGCAATTGCATCAGCACCCTTAGCAAGATCTGTTGTAACACTACCTGCTTCTGCAATCACACGTCCTGTGGTTAATAAAATCAAGAAGGTTTGGAAGAAGGCCTTTGCTGTAATATGGTGCCCAGCCATGAGCATGCCACTATACCACAAGGTGAGTGCCCACGTGCATTTCAAAAGGCCCATGGAGGTGCCAAGGATGATGCCTGCAAACCAGGACTGTCGGATGCTTTCCTTGCGTGGACCATCTTGTGCTTGGTCAAAGAGGCACAAGACATGGTTCTGGGATGAGAAAGCAGTTATGGTCCGAAGATTAGAGACAGCTTCAGCAGCTAGCTTACTACATTTATCTTGTGCGTGCATTGATTTCTTGGACATGCTCTTCAGTAAAACATGGCGGGCATAAAAGCAAACAATGCTAATGGGTTGTAATGCTATCATGACGAGGGCCATACGCCAAGCTATAACCAGACCCATGATGTAGGCAGTTACAACTGCAGAAACTGTCTGGATGACTAGAGACATTGGATCACCCAGGAGTGACCTCACCTACAATACAAATATTATATCTGGTCAATAATATCATTTTCTAAATATTTACAAGATTTATTTGTACTTACAATGTTGGAGTCTCTAGTAAGTTGTGAGCATATGGAACCACTAGAATTCTTATCATGGTCAAACCACCCAATCTCAAAAGTGAGAAATTTTGCAAGCATTTGTTCTCTGACCCTCTTTGTTAGGAATTCCCCCATGGCAGCAAAGTTATAATGTTGCCCAATACTAGTTAAGAATGAAAGAATTGCAAGGCTGATGGAAATAAGTGCAAAAGTCCTTGTTTTCTCCTTGATCTCTTCATGATTTGTTGAGAAGTAGACAAATATCATGCTTCCAATGGAATATGCAAATATTGGTTGTATGCCTCCAAACACAATTGCACTGAAGCTTCCTATCAACGCCTGCTTCCACTCTGGTGCATTAAGCATAAGTATTGTCATAAAGGATGGAACAGGAAGGTTTGAATTATCTTTGTTATCATCATGTTTTGTATCACAAATTGACCATGTTGAGCTTGTCCTACTAGCTGTAGAGAAATCTCTGCTCATACTTTGGCTTGCAATTCCGCCAACCTTGTTGGTGTCTGTTAAATCTCTGGTCTGCTGAAGGTGGACAAGAGATGAATAGAGGCCATTCTCATTGGTAATGAGATCATCATGTGATCCCATCTCCTTAACCTCGCCATTCTGCATGACAACAATTATATCGACATTTCGGACAGTGGAGAGACGATGTGCGACAACAATAGTAATTTGTCCCATGGAGGCTAACTCAAGCGCCTCATGCACAACACGCTCTGAATTCGTGTCTAGTGCACTAGTGGCCTGATCAAGAAGAAGGATCTTAGGTGATTTTAGGATTGCTCTGGCAATAGCAATCCTTTGCTTCTGTCCTCCAGATATTTGGATACCACGCTCACCCACCTGTTTTTGGTCTATATATGGTTTGTATCCAAGTAAGAACAACAACTTATATTCCACATAACAAGTCTAGTTCAATTGTCTTTGATTTGGACAGATATCAACAAATTAGAATGAACTTGTTTCATGAAAATCTAACACTTTTATCCATTTGTAGTTTCTTGAAACAAAAACGATAGCCCAGACTGTTGTGGCAAGAGTATAGAGGAATAGTGGAACTTTAATTTCTTCAGCAAAGTTGATATGTATGTTTGTTGCAAGTTAATCTTGTATGTATGTTTGCTGCAAGTTAATCTTGTCAGCAAACTTTTGTTTGTATATATGCTCTCTTAATATCATTTCAAAAACTTCTGTTACAGTTGCTATGTACATTGCATGATTGATGGCTGTTAAAAAATGATCAGCACATACCTTGGCTAGAAGAATTTATCTAAACCTTTTGTGTTATGCATATGCAAATCTGACATGTTTGATCATTTTTCCGTTGACATATTGTTTGGTCACCACTGCCATTACTTAAAACTAATTTAGAAATACCATTTTACCCTTCTTTATAACCTACACAGGGCATTAATAATGTACCCCAAGTGCCACGACATAAAAGTTAATCTAAAAATAGGTTATTACATATTTCTCAATTACCTACAAATTCAATTAATAAGGAATACTAAGCCAACTATCTTCATTGCACTAATGCATTAAGAGTTTAAAGTTGACATAAAAGATTTATTGTTGCCATTCAAAAACTTTTTTATGTCAAATACACTAGAAAATAAAACATAGTTCAATATAACAGTTTAAAAGATGAAACATAGAAAAAACAATTTCTTGAGGTTGGCCAATTGATGGAATCTTTGCCTCGGAATAAAAGGTTATTCAAAGTTGAAATTCAAATTATCTTTTGATGTCAAATGTAATTGAAAAAGGACATTATTTCAAAGGCCAATATATTCAAATAAGCATAGAAAAAAATCACAAAATAGCATTCCACAAGAGATAATGGCCAATTTATTCATACATATAAAAAATATAAAGCATCTTAACAAAAATAGGCAACATAACTTATTCTCCTGATGGGTAGTTATCAGTTTGATGCAATCTACAATAACGAAGACGGATGATTCACTTTTAGCCGAGACTACACATCTAAAGTGGATGGCTAACAAAGATACAATAGGACACATAAGTAAATAAATCTATATCATTACTAGCATCCATGTAGACAAGTGGTAACTACTTGTATTAGGCTTACGCACTCCATATCAAGAATAAAGTAGAATGTAGGGTGGAGGTCGTTCATAGTGGATTAATGACTATTTCTAGCAATAATAAACACAGGTTAAGGGATCGTTTGGTAGAGATTTGGCTCTAGCCAAAAATACCTCCAACAGTAGCTTCTCTGATACAACTCTTTTTGACAAAACAACTTCTTGTGGTTGTTGACAATATCTATAACAACCTTCTATCTTCTTCATTCGTTCTTTGTTCTACTTTTTCTCTTACTTATTTCTCTTCTATCTCCATCTTATTCATGTCGGCCTCCTTCCCTTCCTACACCGGTCTCTGTCCCTCCCTACTCCGGCCTCAACGTCCCTCCCTCGCGATTGCCCAGCCGCCCCTCCTAGCGCCCTCGAGCAAATCTAGTCACCGCTATGCACAGGGCCCACAGCAACGAGAGGGAGCTAGCAAAGCTTCTTTTTTCCAGCTCCTCTCGCATGCAGCTCCAACCATGGAGCTTCTCTATGGAAGCTGTTTTAAATTTAATCTAGTGTTTGGTTGGGGAGCCAGTGAAGTCAAGTTATTCGTGAAGTTGACGGAGAAGCTCCACCAAAAAGGAAGACATTGATTTGAGTGCAAGATATAATGAGAGGGTGCATACGAGCCCTATAGATAGTAGTTATCTGCTAATAATTATCTCTTTTGGATCCAAGTATAGATAATAGATTAGCTAATTGTTAGCTAGATCTTTAGGTAACAACTATCCCACTAGCTAGACCAAATCAGATAATGAGTTATTAGCCAGCTAACTTTTATCTGATATTGAATCCAAACCGGGCCTAAGCCTATGCTAGTTACATTTTCAGCCACATATGACTGTTTTCAGAAAGTGCTAGTGCAAGGAGAAGATGCTACGTACGTACCTGCGTGTCGTAGCCCTGCGGCAACTGCGAGATGAAGCTGTGGGCGTCGGCCGCCATCGCCACAGCTATGATCTCCTCCTCCGTGGCGTCCTCCTTGCCTAACAATATGTTCTCCCTGATCGACGTCGCGAACAGCGCCGGCTCCTGGCTGACAAGCCCCATCTGCGCGCGCAGCCACTTGAGCCGCAGCCGCCGGATGTCGACGCCGTCCAGGGTCACCTCTCCGGCCGACGGGTCGTAGAAGCGCTCCAGGAGCGCGATCACCGTCGACTTGCCTGACCCACTGGCGCCCACCAGCGCCACCGAGCGCCCGGCCGGCACGTGCAGGCTGAAGTTGACGAAGATTGGGCTCTTGGGTCGCGACGGGTAGCAGAACTCCACGTTCCTGAACTCCACCTCGCCGGTGACGTTGTCCAGCACGTCGCCGGTGGCACTCTCCGAGTCTATCTTGGGCACTCGCCTGATCAGGTCCGTGATCCTCTCCGCCGCCGCGCTTGCCTCCGACAAGTACTTGATGTTCGACAGCGCCGACCCCAGCGCTCTGCACGGTTCAATTCGTTCGTTAATGGTGTTTTATCGAACAGAATTTACGGTGAATCACGCACAGACACAGTTGCAGTTAATTAGCTAGTAGTACTGTTAGTTGTTACATACACGCCTCCGTGTACAATAGACGGTGCCGCCCCTGTAGCAGTGGTGCATGACAAGCCGGCTGCCGTACCAAATGTTGAAGGCGAAGATGGCGTAGGTGATGCCATTGCTGCCGACGGCGACGCCCTTGGCGAGCCCCTGCTTGAGCCCAAGCCGTACCAGCTCCTCCAGCGCGGCCGAGAACCGCGCCGTGGTGTTCCTGTCCGCGACGAACGAGTACACACGGTGCGCACCGACGAGATCGCCTGCTCGGCGATGGCGCCCGGGCGCCTGTACTGCTCCCTGATCTGGCGCGCCAGGCCGATCTGGACTCGGCTGTAGAGCAAGCCGGGGATGACGAGCAGCAGCACGGACGGCAGCGCCACCAGCTTGAGCCGCCACTGCAGCGCGAACCCGACGGTGTAGCTGGCCACGAACGTGGTGACGCTCACCACGAAGTTGGCAAGCTTCTCGCTCAGCACGTCCTGCACGACGAGGCTGTCGTTGGAGACGCTGGTGATCACCTCCGACGACGTGGATCCTGCCTTGAGGTCGAAGTACTCCACGTCCTGCCGGACCACCTCCCGCAGGTAACGTAGCTGCATCCGCGGCGCCTGCCGCTCCGCCGTCCGCGTCCAGCAGTACCCCTCTACTCGAACGGGGGGGGGGGGGGGGGGGGGGGGGGGGGGGGGAATCCACGGTGGTGTCAGAGAGGCGCCGGCCGGGGCATTGGCATGCAGTGTGCTCTCACCTAGGAACGGCATGACAAAGCATGCGGCAGCCAGGAAGATGGTATTCCTCACGTTCTGGTACAGAACCCGGTGGACGCGTCAGTGTTGTTGTTAATGTAACATTTGCGTACGTACGTATAGACCTGATGCATATGTACATCATCAGGTTCAAGTTAGAGATGGAATCTGCTGTGTACCTGATTCATCTTGGAGCTGAACTGCTGGAGGCGATCAGGGCCGCTGCCTGCATATATCGTTGTAGACGTGGCTCATGATAGTTAGCATCACCGGCATCGACATGCCGTCGCCGATGGCGCCCACCAGGCCAGGCGCCATCAGCGCCACGTCCACCGCGTCTGCGTGCATGAACAGCGACGCGAATGAGCTCAGAACCGGCGCTGCCTTCGCCATCTGTGGCGAACCCTCCTTGCTCATGGCAGTTAAGTATCTCTTTGCTATATATTGCAAATGTGGTCTAGGCCTCTACAGAAGACAATTGGAAATGTAGGATGCTTTTAGATCCCTGCACAAGGATTGAAACAACACAGTAGCCGAAATGATCTTGTGAGAGTGAGAGCATTCATTTTGTGCAGGGATCTAAAATAAAATAAAATAACAATGGAGAAATAAAATAAAATAAATGCTAAAAATTCTAGGATAATTACTCTTATTTTCTAGAGTAACCATCTCCATACAGAGCAAAAAGCCTCCTCCTAGTTCATTTTGATGGAGCATACAAACATGTGCTCAACAAATCACATGTCTCAACATCCTCTTGGAATTGGTAGATAATTACCCACCATTGCCACTTGGATACAAGTCTTGAATCTTAATAATCTATATCTATACCTATATAATCTAATAAAGCTAGTACTCACTAGATGTTCTATCCCTTCATGCAAGGTGTCCACATCATTCCCCAGTAAATGTCTCACCAACTTATTATCCTTTTATACAAGCTATTCATGTCATCTTTTATTGATTACAAAAATTGTCTACATCATCTCTATTACGTACAATACTTTTAATCTTTAATCTATCACCGTATAAGTCATCTTGATGAATATCTAACATCGGGGTTATGTCAACCCCTTCATTAGCACTAAAAAGTGTAATTAACCTCCTAACCTATTATCTTAATCGGTCAGGGGCTCGGGGCTACACCCAGCAGTGCGCTCGCGCACCCTCACACCGACCAAAACCCACGAGGCATGAGCCTCCCTCGATCGAGGCCCCTGGCCGAGCGAAGTTAGCTCAAGAATGGGACTAAAGCCTGTAGGGGACCGTGACGCCTAAGAGGGGGGTGAATTAGGCAACTTAAAAATCTAACTCCAAAACTATGGCCTCTTTTTCTAACCCTAGCAAAACCTATGAAAAAGACAAACTATCTAAATGTGCAACTATGGTTTTGCTAGTGTGTTGTTATCTCTACCGCAAAAGGAGTAATACGATCAATGTAAATGCAGAAGCTAAAGAGCAAGGTAGAGATATGCAAACTCTCGTCGATGACTTCGGTATTTTTACCGAGGTATCGAGAAGCGCGCAAGCTTCCTCCTAGTCCTTGTTGGAGCCCCTCGCAAGGAATCCCTCGCAAGGGCCAAGCTCCTGGTCGAGTAACTCCGTGGATAGCCTCAGTCCTTCTCCACGCGTAAGTGGGTCTCCGACGTGCCTTCCGGCAAGCTTCTCCTGGATGCTCCCCGCCGTCTTCACTATCAAGCTTCCGGCCGAAACGCCGCGGGCCTTGTTCCCTCCGGTACACGGTGACAGCCACACCACAAACTCGGTTGGTGTGATCTCGCAAGACTACAAGCCCCTTCGATATACAACAATGGTGCACGCAAGTACCGAGTGGTAAGAGGTATGCAAACCTCACTAAACACTAGGCCTAAACCTAGAGCAAGCGCATAAGCGGTGGTCTAATCAATCTAAGCACTTCGTAAAGCACCTACGCTAATCACCTAATAAAACATTAAGCACTATGCAAGTAGAGATCACTAAAATGGTGTATCAACACCCTTGGTATGTTTCCTCAGCTCCACACCTACCAAATGGTCGGTTGGGGTTGTATTTATAAGCCCCACTGAGAAAGTAGCCGTTGGGGACGAAATTCTGCTTTTCTGCTACTGACCAGATGCTGGAGTCGTCCTGATCGGACGCGTCCGGTCGTCCCGACCGTTGGAGACGCGAACAACTGATCGGACGCTGCCAGCATCCGGTCACTTGCCACCGGACGCGTCTGGTCATAATTTCGCCGCTCTGGAACCTCTCTGTACTCGATCGGACGCTGCTGTCCTGCATCCGGTCGATTTGCCGCCAGCGTCCGGTCAATGCTAAGTGTGTTGTCATGCTGATGAATAGTGCCATCGTGCGTCCGGTCGATTTACTTGTTTAGCATCCGGTCACTGCTATTGACGCCTGATGTTGCCGAGCCACTGATCGGAGCATCCGGTCATTTTCCTCTAGCGTCCGGTCCAGCGTCCGGTCACTTCTGTGAGCTCGTTTCTTCGCGATCTTACGTGTGGCTTGGTTCCTATCTTCATGCTTGGACTTTGCTTGATATTTTGGATCTTCTCTTGTACTCCTAAGGTCTTGCTTGTGGTGTTGATCATCGGATCATCACATTGCTTTTGTCCAAGTCACGTCTTGCACCCTATTGAACTACAAAACAACCACTTGCAAATTCATTAGTCCAATTTGGTTGTGTTGATCATCAAACACCAAAATCCAAAGTAAATGGGCCTAGGGTCCATTTTCCTTACAATCTCCCTCTTTTTGGTGATTGATGACAACACGACCAAAGCAAGTAAATAATAGAATTTTGAAATTTAAAAACTACCTTCTTGCTAGGATGCAATGCAAGGGGCAAGGTTATATGATGCTAAAAGATACTACTTGTAAGACTACATAAAAACTTATCTTACCCTTGCAAATGTCCCCATGTGGTATTATGGATTTAAGTCTTGTTTCCTATAGATTCTCCCCATTACATAGGATAATCCATAATCCACTATCCTCCCTTTCTCAGACCATCATCACTTGTAGACACCACTTGTAGACCATTATCACTTGTAAATGATCTAGCCTTTGGTCCTACTTATTAATGCTTGCTTTTGGTCCTCTAAATTCTTCCCCTTTGGAATCAAACACAAAAAGGAAGACATTAGTAGCATAAGGGAGGGTCAAACTTTGTGATCCTTTGAGTATAGAGTGAAGTAGATCACAAAATTTGACTCTCACATTATATAGACTAAGCTCCCTCTAAATATATACATACATATGATAGAAGGCAAAGCATATGCATAATTGGCAAAGTATTGCACAAGGGAATTTAATCTATATAATGCACGGAGAAAGCATATAAATATCAAAATGAAATCAACATGATGATATCGGTTTAGAAATACCACATGTGGAAACCAATTTGAATTCTACCACTTGCAATAAGTGGTGGATATTTGAAGTATGATGCTTAACTTCGGGGGCTTCATTTTCCTTGCAATGAGACTACTACACATGATAAACTTGGAAAAGGTGTTAGTCTCAAAGCATCCAACTTGTAGAGTAACCTCCCCCTAAATTTGTACACACAAGTATGGAATACTTGTAGGTAATATGCACATTGATTTTAGAATAAAAAATATCACTTGAAAGATGATATCATAAACATGAGAGTCATTTTCGAAGGCGATATTTGGGAGAAATTATCTATAATTTGAACTTTGACACATATTAGATGAACAATTGAAGGACAAGCTATGTGCCGTGCTCCTGAACAATTTTAAACTATGTAGGATTGCTCCAAGGAATAAGAATGAAGCTGAGCAAGCCTACCATATGAAATACCTAGTGTATGCATGACAAAAGATATAAGCATGCAAATACAAACCTAGGCATGAAGAGTAACTAGATGCCTAAAGATACCAATTGTAGGAAAATTTAAATATAATACCAATTGAAGTAAATTGAATCTAGTTACCTAATATGGGAAGGGGAATTTGGGTCTATAGTATTCACTAACCTACTTGGCAATGATTTTGTCCATCATGATGCACCCCATAAAATGCACCCATACTTTTGCCAAGTCTCCAAATTCTCCGAAGTCCATTGGACTTCTCACTTTCCTTTCGGGATCCAAACCTTCTTGGTGCTCTTCATGTTGGAGATGATTTTCTTTGGCACCCAAAAGCGTTTGACCCCATTGTTGGCTTGCTTGTTTACCTTGATAGCCACCACCTTGTCATTTTTCTTCTTCTTTAGCAAGTATGGTGTGGAGGCCTTCTTGTCCACCTTGTTGGTGTAGGTGTTGGAGAGCTTGCTTGTTTGCTTTTTCTCATTCTTCTTTGCTCCTCCCCCATTCTTCACCTTGCACTCATAGGACTTGTGGCCTTCCTTGTGGCACACATAGCAAACTATGGTTTGTCCTTCATCAAGCTTCTTCACTCCCTTGACGGTGTTATCTTGATGAAGTTAGGCTTGCTTCACCTTGCCTTTCACTTGAGTCAAGTCCTTGGTGAGGTGAGCTACTTCTTGATTGAGTTGCTCATTCTCCTTTGTAACCTCTTGTGTGCATGTATCTACAACAACTTTCTCAACACAAACTTGGTTGCACAAGGATGAGTCTAAACATAAATCATTACAAGAAGTAGATGCATCCTTTTTAGACATGTTAGAATTTTTCTTTTTAGATGCCTTGGTGGGGGTTGTGCTAACGGCTTCAAGATTAGCATCTTTATTAGTTAGCTCATCACAATGTTTGCACATGATTTCCATTTTAGTAAGCAAACTTTTATAAGCATCTTGTGAGCTAGCTAACTTTTCTTTTAATTTTTCATTTTTCTTTACAAGTTGCTCATCATTAATTGTGCATGCATTTGTTGTTGCACTAGCCTCAAGTTGCTCAATTTTAGTAGATAGTTCAACATTGAGATTAGCAAAATTCTCATATTATTCAAGTAAAGTTTTATATGCTTCTTGTGAACTATCTAGCTTCTCTTTAATCTTTTCGAGCTTCTTTTGTTGACTAGTGCAAACTTTAGTATAATTAAGATTTTGTTGCACAATTTCTTCATAAGAAGGCATTTCATCATCACTATCACTCTTACTAGAGGATGAGCTTTCGTTACCTCGTGCCATAAGGCACACACGAGAAGAGCTTGATGATGAGTGCTTGCGCCCTTGGCTCTTGTGATGGTGTTCTTCTTCACTTGAAGAATCATCACATGTCCTTATTGATGTGAGGGCTTGTTTCTTGCATGCCTTCTTTGTCTTGGGTGTGGGCTTATTTGAACAAGCTTCCACAAAGTGCCCCAACTCGCCGCATCCATAGCATCCTCTCTTTCTTTGCTCATTTCTTTAATTTGTGAAAATGAGATCTTGGATTTGGATGGGCACACCCTTGACATTGAGCTTTTGGATCATCTTCTCCACCTTGTTGATTAGTTTGATTGATTCTTCATCAAGGTCGGAGGTGGAGGAGGAAGATTGATCATCATCACTTGAATCTTCATCATCATCATCATCCTCATCATCTTCTTCTTCTTCACTTGAGGAGCTTGAGCTTGAGCTTATCTCAACTTGCTTGCTCTTCATCTTCTTTTTCTCGCTACATGTCAGAGCTTTGCCTTTGCTTGATGAAGAGGCTTGTTCTTGACCCATCTCGTATGACATTTCAAATGCCACTATCTTACCAATGACTATGGCCGAGGTCATGGTGTTCAAGTCCTCTATGTTGTGAAGGATGGTGATGATGCTTGCATATTTCTTTTGTGGTAGCACGGAGATGATCTTCCTCATGATGTTCGTATCACCTAGCTTGGTTAGTCCTATTGAGTGGAGCTCATTGATAATTAGATTCAAATGAGAATACATATCACGAACAAGCTCATTATCATTCATTGTAAAGGTATCATTGTCGGGTACCTTAGAACGGGGTACCCGGAGCGAACATCAAAGGGGTCGCTTAGGGCCCATCAAAAAACAAAGCTAGAAGATAAGCCGTGGGCCCCTCACCCGCCACAACCGGGCCCACCAAGCCCTCCGCCTCGCCTCGAGCCTCGCGTAGGAGGTCTCGGCGTCCTGACACAATCTCCGCCTCGCGCAAGGCTCTCCACAGGAGGCCTCGGCAGGGAACGCAATCTCCGCCTCGCGCGAGGCTCCCCACGGAAGGCCTCGGTAGGGGGTGCATTCTCCGTCTCGCGCGAGGCCTCATTCTCCGTGTCGCTCGAGGCCGGTTCGTCCGTGGCCCGTCGCCCCCCCGCCTCGGCCGACCTTCCCGACAGCACGTCGTGTCTCATTAATACTTCAACCACTCCCGCAATCTCCGCCGGACGAGGGCTCGATGCCATGGAATGGCCGACGGGACCTGAGGTCGCATCATCGCCATACCGACCGGGACTAGGCACGGCGGGGATTACCGGCCACTGTGTTCTGACGTTGTGCCCACGATCAGCACCCACACTGCACTGTGTCCCGCCATCCCCGCCTCAAAAACAACATCGCACGGACAACTTGTCCCGGGACATCACCGCCTCCAAGCCGACGCACCAGATTAGCCGCCCACTCGGGGCCTCGGCACTGTGCACCAAGGTCTTGGCTATCTTGGGGATCGTGCCCGCCGAGACCCCCCATTGCGGTGCAGCCTCGGCACCGGCCAAGCCTCGGCCTCACGCACAGTCCATCCATAGCGGTTTGCACGTCCACCGCCGCACCCACTTCGAGACGGTCCCAGAGCTCTCACGACGCATAGGATCGGATGGGACTAGCATGCCGCCCCAGTGCTCTAAGGACGGACCACACCGATGACCACGTCGCCTCAGGAACAGGCCACAGGGCTCAGACATGCCGCCCCTGTTGGCACGACGCCGCATAGTTAACACATGTACTGTCCTTGTCTTCCCTTCAACTATAAAAGGCGAGGACTTGGGCCACTTAGAGGGGAGGACAAGGGGAGAGGACATCGGGTAACACGGACACACGCACACATCCCAGCCGTCTGAGAGCAACATCTCAAGCGGCACACACGACACCTTGCCGAGACCTGGGACTAGCTCCCTCTCTCCCCAGCTTGTAACCCCCTACTACAAGCACTTCGGTGCAAGGAATACAAGATCGATCTCTCAAACTGGACATAGGGCATCGATTGCCTGAACCAGTATAAACCTTGTGTCTCTTTGCATCACCATCCGGAATCAGGAACATGCAGTTCAAATTCACTAGTTGGTTGGTTGAGGACCCCCCGGTCCAAAACACCGACAGTTGGCGCGCCAGGTAGGGGCCTCTGCGTGTCAGTTTCGTCATCCTAGCAGGTTCCGGATGGCAGACCCCATACGACCATTGCGTCTCGGCACGGTGGTGTGGTTTGGGAGTCTAGAGTTCATGTCTCTAGGGCAAGAGTACGACATGGTACTCCTCACTCCTCGAGCCCCACCAACCGACGATGAAGTCATGCATCGGCAGCCCAGGCGCAGGCGGCGCCCGGGCGGCCGCTCTCGCCGCGCTCGCCAGACACGACGCGAGCAAGACCACCCCGACGCTACGCGAATCCAGGGCGTCACGCTGCTCCCCACCGATATCCTATGGCCAGCTGTTGGCATGGGGTCCCTGGCTCGAGACCTGTCTAGCCTGAGCTTGGATAAAGGAAAATCGCCGGTGGCACACGGTGATGCCCAGCCATCAAGCTCCGCTCCACCACTCCCCGAGGAGCCGATCCCGGCGGAGCAGAGTCTGGTGATGGCACCATCCCCATACCCCTTTGGGTTGAGAAATGCCACCACCTCTTACGCCTACGCTTACACTACCACTCACGAGGATCCCTCAGAACACCGCCAGCGCTTTGCTCTCGACCTAAGCACCCACGCCGACTCCTCGGAGGAGGACGAGGCATGGCCCGGAGTGGATTTCTCCGGACTCCACGACCCTGGGGCTATGCGCCAGTTCTTGGCCACAAGCGATCACTGCTTCGGCTACTCTGACTCCGACGACGAGGGTACTTACGACCCCACTCGTGAATGTTTTCACGTCGGGCTCGGGATGCCGAGAGCAGGCGAGGAGGACGAGGGGGTAGGTAGCCGTTCCCCGCTTCACCCAGGTACAGGTGCTGCCACACCTCCACGCATTGTCCTGCCAGCCGCACGAAACGAGACCCCCGCCCTTGCGTGACCTCAACGCCCAGACCTGGAACAACTCCGTGAGCTCCAGGCCAAGGTCGAACAAGACCAACTCCTGCTGCAGCAGCTTCGAGACACTCTCGAACAGGAACAGCGAGGTCACGGCAAAGGCGGGGGAGCCCGACGGAGGGCCCGCGATGTGCATCACCGCATCCATGACGACAAAGGGAGTGAGCAACCCCCAGTCTTCAATCGCGCTAGCCAGAACATCGCGGCTGTGGCAATGCTGGTCCGCGCAATGCCCGAGCCTTCTACCACGGAGGGGCGGCAGGTCCGCGGTGAGCTCCGAGATCTCCTAGAGACCGCCGTGGTTCAGCAGGCCGAGAGTTCCGCCTCCCGACGGCACGGGGGCATCTTGAACCTGCCCGCGGCACCGCCTCAGTAGGACAGGGAAGCCTCGGCTCGTCCCGAACCTGCTCAAGCGCCGATAGCCCACAGGGTCCCCGTGCTTCTTGGCCGCCTCGGCAATCAACGTGAGGTGCAGGGAGACCATGAGGTGGTCAGCAGGTGACGGCGCCACGACAACGAGGGGCCCGCTCGGGGCTACCACCCACACCGAGGCAGTCGCTACGACAGCGAGGAGGACCGTAGTCCTTCTCCTGAACCGCCAGGCCCTTGGGTCTTCAGCAGGGCCATCCGCGCTGCCCTTTTCCCGGCCCGGTTTCGGCAACCAGCCAATCTCGCGAAATATAGCGGCAAGACCAACCCCGAACTCTGGCTTGCCGATTACCGCCTGGCCTGCCAACTAGGTGGTGCGGATGATGACCTGCTCATCATCCGCAACCTCCCCTTGCTCTTGTCAGACTCAGCGCGAGCCTAGCTCGAGCACCTTCCTCCCTCACAAATCCACGACTGGCGCGACTTGGTTAGGATCTTCGTCGGGAACTTCCAAGGCACATACGTGCGCCCTGGGAATTCCTGGGACCTTAAAAGCTGCCGCCAGAAGCCGGACGAGTCTCTCCAAGACTTCATTCGGCGTTTCTCTAAACAGTGCACCGAGTTGCCCAGCGTCGGCGACTCGGAGATCGTCCAGGCTTTCCTCTCCGGCACCACCTACCGAGACCTGGTTCGAGAGCTAGGTCGGAACGTACCACGCTCCACTGCTGTGCTCCTCGACATCGCCACCAACTTCGCCTCGGGCGAGGAGACTGTCGGAGCCATCTTCCCCGATAGCGACTCCAAGGGAAAGTGGAGGGACGAGGCCCCCGAGGCCTCGGCCTCCCACCTCCCTAAGAGAAAGAAAAAGGGGCGCCTAGGAAGCAGGAGGTCTTGGAGGCTGATCTGGTCGGGGCCGTAGAACGCAAGAATCCTCGAGGCCCAGAGGCCCTAGACCTTTCGATGACATGCTCAAGAAACCATGCCCTTATCACCAAGGCCCGGTCAAGCACGCCCTCGAGGATTGCTCCATGCTGCGACGTTACTACGCCAGGCTCGGGCTCCCCGACGATGACTCCAAGCAGAAGGGCGCCGACGACCGGGACGAAGAAAAGGACGACGGGTTCCCCGAGGCATGCAACGCCTTCATGATCTTCGGTGGGCCCTCGGCGTGCCTTACGGCGCGGCAGCGCAAGAGGGAACGCCGAGAAGTCTTCTCGGTCAAGGTGGCCACCCCCCAGTACCTTGATTGGTCTCAGGAGCTGATCACCTTCGATCAAGATGACCACCCTAACCATGTTCCGAATCCTGGGCAGTACCCACTGGTCGTCGACCCGATCATCGGCAACACCCGACTCTCCAAGGTGTTGATGGATGGAGGCAGCGGCCTCAACATCCTCTACGTCAATACCCTGGAGCTCTTGGAGATCGACCGGTCGAGGCTCCAAGGCGGCGTCGCCCCCTTCCACGGCATCGTGCCAGGGAAGCGCACGTGACCCATCGGACGCATCGACCTTCCCGTCTGTTTCAGCACTCCCTCCAACTACCACAAGGAAGTCCTTACCTTCGAGGTAGTCAGGTTCGGGGGAGCCTACCACGCCATCCTGGGGCGGCCGTGCTACGCCAAGTTCATGGCAGTCCCCAACTATACCTACCTCAAGCTCAAGATGTCAGGCCCCAGCGGTATCATCACGATTGAGTCCACGTACAAACATGCATACGACTGCGACGTCGAGTGCATCGAGTACGCCGAGGCTCTTGTGGAGGCCGAGACCCTCATCGCCCACCTTGACCAACTCAGTGGTGAGGCACCTGACTCCAAGCGTCGCGTGGGGGCGTTCGAGCCCACAGAAGCCATCAAACTCATCCCGGTCGACCCCGCCTGCCCCGACGACCGAGCACTGAGGATCAGCACCACCCTCGACATCAAATAGGAAGCCGTGCTCGTCGACTTTCTCCGTGCAAACGCCAACATATTTGCATGGAGTCCCTCGGACATGCCGGGCATACCAAGGGAGGTCGCTGAGCACGCCCTGTACATCCGGGCTGGGTCTAGGCCGGCGAGGCAATGCCTGCGCTGCTTTGACGAGGAAAAGCGTAGGGCCATCGGTGAGGAGATACAGAAACTCTTGGCGTCCGGATTCATCAAAGAAGTGTCCCACCCCGAGTGGTTAGCTAACCCCGTGTTAGTCAAGAAGAAAAATGGGAAATGGAGGATGTGTGTGGACTACACCGGTTTGAACAAAGCCTGCCCAAAAGTCCCCTTTCCATTACCCCGAATCGATCAAATCGTTGATTCCACGGCAGGGTGCGAGACCTTGTCTTTCCTTGATGCGTACTCTGGTTACCATCAAATCAAGATGAAAGAGTCAGACCAGCTTGCGACTTCTTTCATCACACCATTCGGCATGTACTGCTACGTGACTATGCCTTTCGGCCTCAGAAACGCAGGTGCCACGTACCAGCGGTGCATGACCCAGGTCTTTGGCGACAACATTGGGTGGACCGTCGAGGCCTACGTGGACGACATCATGGTCAAGACCAAAAAGGCCGAGGATCTCGTCGACGACTTGAGGATAACCTTCAAATGCCTTAGAGAGAAGGGCATCAAGCTCAATCTCGAGAAGTGTGTGTTCGGGGTCCCCCGAGGCATGCTCTTGGGATTCATAGTCTCAGAGCGCGACATTGAAGCCAACCCAGAAAAGGTCTCGGCCATAACCAGCATGGGACCAATCGGAGACCTCAAGGGAGTACAGAGGGTCATGGGATGCCTTGCGGCCCTAAGCCGCTTCATCTCGTGCCTCGGCAAAAAAGGTTTGCCTCTATACCGACTCTTGAGAAAATCCGAGCGTTTTTCCTGGACCCCCAAGGCCGAAGAAGCCCTCGACAGACTCAAGAGGCTGCTCACAAATCCTCCCGTCCTGGTACCCCCAACCAGGGACGAGGCCCTCTTACTCTACGTCGCCGCAATGACCCAAGTGGTCAGCGCTGCCGTAGTGGTAGAGAGGCAAGAAGAGGGACATACTCTGCCCACCCAACGACCTGTTTATTTCATCAGCGAGGTGCTCTCCGAAACCAAAGCACATTACCCCCACATCCAGAAGCTGATCTACGCCGTGGTCCTGGCCCGGCGCAAACTGTGTCACTACTTCGAGTCTCACCTAGTGACTGTGGTATCATCTTTCCCCCTGGGAGAGATAGTTCATAACCGAGAGGCCTCGGGCAGGATAGCCAAGTGGGCCATCGAGCTTATGGGGGGAACCTTGACTTTTGCGCATTGGAAAGCGATCAAGTCTCAGGTCTTGGCCGATTTCGTGGCCGAGTGGACAGACACCCAACTGCCACCGGCTCAAACTCAGATGGAGTGCTGGACCCTGTATTTCGATGGATCCCTGATGAAAACCGGGGCAGGCGCGGGTCTGCTGTTCATCTTGCCCCTCGGAGTACACATGCGCTACATGGTGCGGCTACACTTCGCCGCCTCCAACAACATGGCTGAGTACGAGGCCCTCATCAACGGCTTGCAAGTCACCATCGAACTTGGGGCACGGCGCCTCGACATCCGAGGCGATTCGAGGCTCGTCATAGATCAAGTGATGAAGGAGTCAAATTGTCTCGACCCCAAAATGGAGGCTTACTGCAAATTGGTACATCGCCTAGAAGACAAGTTCGACGGCCTCGAACTAAACCACGTCGCACGGAAATACAACGAGGCCGCCGATGAGCTAGCGAAGATGGCCTCGGCATGGGCCCCGGTCCCCCCAAACGTCTTCGCCAGAGACCTCCATAAGCCTTCCATTGACTACACCTCGACGACAGAGGTGGGCCCACCTGTGGGACCCACAGCAAAGCTCGACGCCCCCTCTGCTGCCGAGACCCCCTCGACCGAGCCCAAGGTCATGGAAGTCAACACCGAGCCTCCACAGACTGATCAGGACACGGATTGGCGAATCCCGTTCCTCGATTGGCTTGATCAGGGGGAGCTTCCTGGCGACAGAATCGAAGCACGACGGCTTGCGCGCCGAGCCAAGACCTACGCCCTCTACAATGACGAATTGTACAGGCGAAGTCCCTCAGGTGTCCTTCAACGATGCATCACTACCGAGGCAGGCCAAGCCCTGCTTTGGGACTTGCACGCAGGCGCCTGCGGGCACCATGCGGCGCCTCGGACGCTCGTGGGGAACGCTTTCCGCCAAGGGTTCTACTGGCCGACGGCGGTCGCCGACGCTACCAAGCTAGTACGCTCCTACGAAGGATGCCAGTACTATGCTCGGTAGACACATCTCCCGGCCCTGGCCCTACAAACCATCCCCATCACATGGCCGTTCGCCGTATGGGGGCTCGACATGGTCGGACCTCTGCAGAAGGCCCCCGGAGGCTACACCCATCTACTGGTATCAATCGATAAGTTCTCCAAATGGATCGAGGCTCGTCCGATCAATCGAATCAAATCCGAGCAGGTGGTGCTATTCTTCACTAACATTATCCATAGATTTGGGGTCCCCAACACCATCATCACCGACAATGGGACACAGTTCACCGGCAAAAAGTTCCTAACGTTTTGCGATGACCACCACATCTGTGTGGCCTGGTCGGCCATAGGACACCCAAGGACCAACGGCCAAGTAGAGCGTGCCAACAGCATGATCCTACAAGGCCTCAAGCCAAGAATTCACAACCGGTTAAAAAAGTTTGGCAAGAAATGGCTCGCCAAACTCCCATCGGTCATCTGGAGCCTGAGGAACACTCCAAGCCGAGCCACGGGGTTCACGCCTTTCTTCCTGGTCTATGGGACCGAGGCCATCCTCCCCACCGACTTGGAATATGGTTCCCCGAGGCTACAAGCCTATAACGAACAAAGTAACCGCACCACCCGAGAGGACGCCCTTGATCAGCTGGAGGAAGCCCGAGACGTCGCGCTACTACACTCGGCCAAATACCAGCAAAGCCTACGGCGCTATCAGGCCCGACACGTCTGAGGCCGAGACTTGAAGGTAGGCGACCTGGTGTTGAGGCTAGCATAGAGCAACAAGGGCCGCCACAAGCTGACCCCGCCATGGGAAGGACCGTACATCATCGCCCAAGTACTGAAGCCCAGGACCTACAAGCTGGCCAACGAGAAGGGCGAAGTCTTCACCAACGCTTGGAACATAGAACAGCTACGTCGCTTTTATCCCTAAATTTCCAAGCCTTGTATATGTCATTTCTCGAAATACAATTAAAAAGCGTTCTTTAGTCAGTCTAATTTTTCGAGAAACCCCCCGAGCCCATCGTAGGTCTCAGCCACTCGATAACATGGCAAGGGAGACTCGGCTCTGCCTCAGCAGAACCAAGCCTCCCTCAGGGGCTAAATGGGGGACTCCCCCCTAGGTCCCACGCACCATTCTTCAGTTGTTTTTCACAAAAATTCCTATGCCAAGACTCTAGCAGGCTCTGACGAATCAGTTGTAAAAACTCCTCGAACCAAGGTCTGTTTCCTAAGCAAGAGGCCAGTAGAGCCGCGAGACGGCCTACGCCTCCGGGCTACGGCACTCCCTCACTACCTCTCGCCCAAGGGATGGCTTAGGCCCCAAGGGGGTGTTTTGCAAACGAAATCTGATCAGGAGCAACAGAGGGCAGAGGCTCGGAAACATAAGAAAAACAACTAAGAAACACAAATACTTCAGAAATAAAGGCCTCGACGGCCACAAGCGTTATGATACAAAAATAACTCCTACTCTATTTTTACATAAGCCCCTGGGGCCCAGATCAAGGCTCAGAGCCTTCAACACCGGCGGGTGGTAGGGGAGGAACCACCTCCTCTTCAAAGAGCATCGCCAGCGCCGTGCCAGGGCCTTCCGCCGCCTCCATCAGCTTTGTGACCACCGCGTCAGCCTCCTCGTCATCATCAGGCAGGACATACCCATCACTGATGGTCGGGAGGTCGACGCCGACGTAGTGAGAAGAGATGACGGCCAGCGCACGCTTGACACCCATGTGCAGCGCCTCTCGGAGTCACTCGTGCATCTGGTTGCTCAGCGCGATCAAACGGCTCCCCAGGGAGCTGCCTGATTGAACCCCTTCAACCTCCAAGGCCTCGCAGGCAGAAAGGGCAGCATGTTTCAGCGCCTCGTGCTCCCCGATCTCGGTCTCAAGCACTGTCTGCACCGTGCTGGAAGCCTCGGCGGCCCGAGTGATCTCTGCCTCTGACTCTACACCATGGAAAATGGAATGAGGTCGAGCGAGAGAAAAACAGCCTAAGTTAGGGGTGGAAGCCCATGGAACTCACCCTTGGCCTTCTGCTCCCAGCGTCGGGTCTCAACCTGACAGGCCTTGGTCTTCTCCTTCCAGCGTAGGGCCTCGGCCCGGGAAGCCTTGGCCTCCTCCTTCAAGCGCTGGGCCTCGACCTGAGAAGCCTCAGCCGCCCTGGAAGCTTCGCTCCCCAGCTCTGCGTCACACAAGGGAGTTAGGGAGCGAACACAAGGAAAAGAAAACAAAATGAGGGGACTAGAACTCACCCTCGATCGTCCCCCTCCAAATTACAGCCTCGGTCCGTGAGGCCTCAGCTGCAGCAAGGGCCTCGTCCAAGGCACCTTTCGTCAGCTAGTGCGCCCTCTGTTCCACCCCTAGCTGCCCCGCGTGAGCCACGGCCGAGGCCGTAGCTTCAACGGCTCGGCCCCTGAAGGCATCCCGGTCGCTGACCGTGCGGGTGAGCTCCTCCTCCAACTCCTTAACCCGCGCCGCCAGAGGGGCGAGTTGCGTCTGGGCCGTGGCCGCCTCGACCTTCGCGTCAGCACAATGAAGGCGGAGGTCCTCTACCTTCGCGCTCCGTGCCGACAGGAGCTCATTGGCACCGGCAAGAAGACCCTTCTGCCGCTGAAGCTGGTCCTAGACGCCCCTCTCCCGCCGGAGAAAGACTGACTTCCCAAGGGACCAGGTCTCGAGCTCCTGAGGAAGCAGAATAGGGGTCATTGATTGCAACAAAACCAGAAAAAGGACGACGTCGCGCGGGAAAGGAAAACGTGAACCTGGGCGACTTCGGGCAGTTTATCGGCCACCACGGATAGGGCCGTCTGTAGCGACCGCTCCGCCAGCTGGCGGTATTGCTCGAAGGTGCCCCAGCGCCCGCCCTCGGCTACGTCCTCGAGGGCGAATAGAGGCTCCCCCTCAGGGTCGTCCCGGCTTCGCCACAGTACTCGCGGGTGATCCCACCCGCGAGGCTCGGGTCGTGCCCGCACGAGGGCCGAGCTTCCCTCGTCCAAGACCGGCGTCGGCTGTTCCACGGCACCGGCATCCTCGGCGTCGACCACCTCCCGCGCCCAGGAAGTATCGTCGGAGGAGATCGGATAGACCTCCGCCTCCCGGGCGCTCTCTCGCAACAGCGGCGATCCCTGAACCAAGGGCGCCACCATAGCCTCCACCGCCTTCATCTCCGCCTCCTGGACAGACGACCTCGCCGCCATTACCACAGTCGTAGTGGCCTCGGGGGCTCCAACCTCCGCCATCGTGGCCTCGGAGGACGCAGAAACACCGACCGCGGCCACTGCGGTCTCAGCGGTCTTGGGCGCCCTGTCCTCCGTTGCCTCAGCCTCAGAGACCCCGGGGGCCTCGGCAACCAAGGGCACGCCGGCCCCATCCAACCCATGAGCCTCGCCCCCACCGGGCGGAAGCGCTCCCTCCCTCGTCTGGGTAGGGGCCGCCTCGGCAGCCCCCCCTTGGGCGGCCGACTCCTTCGGGTCGACCCTCGCCGACACCGCGCCGTGTTGGATAGCGGCTTGTGCCTCCGCCACCCAGTGGGCAGAGGAGCTGGGGCTTGCCTTAAGCGCCTTAAGGGGCGGCAAGGGGAGCTCGTCCGCAGGCCGCTTCCGACTAAGGGAAAATAACCTACAGGGTCAGCGCGAGACCAAAAAAGCGAACGGAATGCACTATGACCCTACCAAAAATACACTTACCTTGAACGGGGCGGCAACTGCTTCGCCACGGCAAACCTCGTCCGCAACGGCGGAGGCGGCGGCAGAGGTGTCGTCTCCGTATCCATCGGCACCGGTCGGTCCTCAATGGACCCCGGCGCCCCTTCGGTCCTCTGCAGGGGCGGGGGCGTCGCCTCCACCACCGCTTGTTCCACCACGGCCACCGAGCCCAGCGGGCTGGCGGCACGTTTGCCCAACACCCGCGCCTCGGGCGTGTGAGCCTCAGCCCCGGAGCCAGCAACCGCCGACCCCGGGTCCGCTTCTCCTCCTCCTCCCGGGAGTGCCGGGCTGCTTGCCAACACCCCGGGCACCACCTCCACTACGTCAGGAAGGTGGTCTAGGGGACCTCGCCCCACCTCGCCCCCGTCATCCCCGTCCGAGGCCTCCGTCGACAGCGACGTCGACGGGGATTCCTCCAGCGGGAGACCCTCCTTCCTTTGTTGACGACGGCGCTTATCCAGCTCCTCGCACGCGAGGAGTTGCTTCATGCGCTTCGCCGCCTTGGCGTCTTTCCATTTTTTCTGCGTGTCGGCGTGCGCGCGGTTGATCACCCGCTGCCTCGCGTCCTTGGGAACGGGCGGAGGAGAGGAGCGCACGTCCCTCATCCCCTGCAGGAACGACGGATGCGCATAAGGAAACAAGGGGTAAGGGGAGATTGAGGAGGCTCGAAGGCTACAGCGGCATGCGACTTACCAGCGAAAGGAACCCCCGCGACGGCCGCATCGTGATAGGGGTCAAGTTGCCGCCCCTCAACTTCGCCTCTACCGTCTCCCCCACCCGACGAAGAATTTCCTCGTCGGAAAGGGCAGAGGAGGACATCCGGGTGCCCTCAATGGGCTCACCCGGCTTCATCTCGAACAGCCGCCGGCGCCGAGCCATCAGCGGCAACACCCTCCGGCGGTGGAAGGCGGCCACGACCACAACCATGGTGAGACCGTGGCCCCGCAGCCTTGCCAACCCGTCCAGAAGCGACTGCAGCTTGGGCTGGTCGTCCTTCGGGACGCCGTACTTCCATCTCTCCGGGCAACTCTCCACGATCCGCCCAGTGTAGGGGGGAAGTCCCCCGTCGTCATTGCGGAGGTAGAACCAACTCGTGTACCACCGGCGATTGGAGGACGCGAGTTGGGCCGGGATATAGAGGTGCAGGCGGTCCTGACGCACTTGGAGAGTGCAGCCGCCGGCCCTCGTCGCCTTCCTCTTACCCGACGTGCCCGTCGGCTTGGTAGTATGCCCCGCCCAGAATAGGTGGAGCCACAACTCCCAATGGGGAGCAATCCCCAAATACCCCTCGCAGACGGTAACAAAGATAGCCGCCTGAGCGATGGAGTTGGGATTGAAGTTGTGGAGCTCCACGCCGTAGTAGTGTGGGAGCGCCCGCATGAACCAGTCCGCCGGGACGCCGAGGCCGCGCTCGTGAAAGGAGACGAAGCTCACGACGTAGCCGTCGCGAGGCCTCAGCTCTGGCTCACTGTACGGAGCAATCCACTCTGGCCTGGTGGGGTCTATCACTGGGCGAAGGAGTCCACCGTCGACAAGCGACTGAAGCATCTCCTCGGTGACGTCCGACGGGTCCCAGGGGTCCGCCTCGACAACGACGATGTTGCCAGCCATGGGTGCGATGGAGGAATCGGGTGCGGCGGTGAGTTTTTTCTCTCTCTCCCACGCTCTCGCTTTTTTCTCGCTTTCTCCCTAGGCTCGCTCTTCTCTCCTCTTCTTCCTGGCACCCGCTGCTCTAGCAACGGCTCGACAGAGGCGGTGCTAATGTAGGCAAGGTAAGACAAGGAGGAGCGAGACTCTTCGGGTATTTATGCAGGGAGGAGGCGAAACGAACGGGCGATGAAATCGGGGAGATTTTCCCCCCGATCCGGCGCAGTTAACCACGAGCCGATTTCGCTGGCCCACGCGCCCACGTCTCCCGCATTAAATGTGAGGACAGTTACGTCCCATCCACCACGTCACGCTCGGCCACTACGGTAGCAGGCATCATTTTGTCTCCCCAGGAAACTGCCTCAAAAGGCGCGCCACCCGTTGCCGAGCCAATGGGGAAGATATTCCCCGCGGCCTATTCCTTTCGTATGAAGGAACCAGGCTCTGAGCCTATTACAATCCAGGGGTTCGAAGGCTGGGCCCCAAAGGGTTTTGACAGCCGCCCCAGGATAACAGAGTCAGGGACGATCATGGGCGAGCCTATACGGGGCCGAGGCCCAAGCAAGCGAAACGCTTGGGACGCCCAAAGTCGTGTCCAAAACCGGAGGAAAGTCTCCGAATGGGATCCCACCGTAGGGAGGCACCGAGCCACCGAGGCCCAGCGAATGGCCTCGGCACCCACTAGAGAAATCCTCTGGTACTCTTGGAGTGTGTCTCTGGACCGCTAGCCGTCCCCTAGCGAACGGGGTTCGGGCCTCCACTCGGACTACCCGATAACAGCTCACCGGAAGTGCCACCGCTCATGCCCATCGAGGGTAGCAAGGCACATTCCACCCCTCCTTCCGAGCGAAAAGGAAGCGTGAGGGTCGCACAAAAAGTTAGGGGAACCCCAGACAGCCTTCTTGCTCTATGCAGAGGCTAAGGGGCTCTTCCTGGAACCTTGCCGAGACCCAGCGACCCTAGCTCGCACTCAAAGGGGCTCGGCAAAACAAACCCTCCTTCCGAGCGAAAAGGAAGCATGAGGGTCGTACAAAAAGACAGGGGAGCTCCTGACAGCCCTCTCACCCTATGCAGAGGCTAGGGGGCTCTTCCTGCAAATACGCCGAGACCCCACAACCCGGGCTCGCGCCCAAAAGGGGCCTCGGCAAACAAACCCTCACGCGCGAGGGGCGTATAAAAAGTCAGGGGAACTCCCGACGGCCCTCTCGCTCCACACAGAGGCTAGGGGCTCTTCCTGCAACCTTGCCGAGACCAGAATGGGCTCGGCAAACAAACCCTCCGTCTGAACGAAAAGGATATGTGAGGGTCGGATGAAAAAGTTAGGGGACCCCCGACCGCCCTCTTGCTCCAGGTGGAGGCTCGGGGGCTCCTCTTGCACCCAAGACCAAGACAAACGGTCCAAGCCCATGCTAGAGGTTTCATTACAAAACACGACAAAGAGCACCGAGCCCGTTACGGTCCAGGGGTTCGAAGGCTGGGCCTCCAAGAGGTTTCGATAGCCGCCTCAGGGCAATAGAGTCAGGGATGACTTCGGGGCGAGCCTACGAATGGCCCAGGTCTGAGCGAACAGTCGCTCGGGGCGTCCTAAGTCGTGTCCAAGATCGGCAGGGAAGTCTCCGAATGGGATCCCGTCGTAGGGAGGCACCGAGCCACCGAGGCCCAGCGAATGGCCTCGGCACCCACTAGAGAAACCCTCTGGTACTCTTGGAGTGCATCTCTAGACCGCTAGCCGTCCCCAAGCGAACGGGGTACAGGCCTCCACTCGGACTCACCCGATAACAGCTCACCGAAAGTGCCCACGCTCGTGCCCATTGAGGGTAGCCTAGCACATTCCACCCCTCCTTCCAAGCGAAAGGAAGCGTGAGGGTCATGCCCAAAGTCAGGGGGACCCCTGACGAACCTCTCGCTCTGTGTGGAGGCTAGAGGGCTCTTTCTACAGCCTCGCCGAGACCCCCACAACCCGAACTTGCGATTATGGGCTCGGCAAATGCGATAAGAACTACTCGTTCAAACACGAAAATAAAAAAGCCCCTAGAGGAGTAACTCCACTCCTCTAGGGCCTCAGGGGCTACACCCGGCAGGTGCGCTGGCGCGCACCCACCGGAACCTCAAGAAACAAAACCCAATTCCTATGGGAGCGGGTACGAACCAAGCCTCGGCAAACCCTCAGGGAGAGTGCACGCACTCCCCCAGAGGCTCGGGAGCTACTGTCGGGTACCTTAGAATGGGGTACCCTGAGCGAACATCAAAGGGGTCACTTAGGGCCCATCAAAAAACAAAGCTAGAAGATAAGCCGTGGGCCCCTCACCCGCCACAACCGGGCCCACCAAGCCCTCCGCCTTGCCTCGAGCCTCGCGCAGGAGGTCTCGGCGTCCTGACACAATCTTCGCCTCGCGCGAGGCTCTCCACAGGAGGCCTCGGTATGGAACGCAATCACCGCCTCGTGCGAGGCTCCCCATGGAAGGCCTCGGCAGGGGGTGCATTCTCCGTCTCGCGCGAGGCCTCATTCTCCGTGTCGCTCAAGGCCGGTTCGTCCGCGGCCCGTCGCCCCCCCCCCCCCCCCGCCTCAGCCGACCTTCCCGACAGCACGTCGTGTCTCATTAATACTTCAACCACTCCCGCAATCTCCGCCGGACGAGGGCTCGACGCCACGGAATGGCCGACGGGACCTAAGGTCGCATCATCGCCATACCGACCGGGACCGGGCACGGCGGGGATTACCGGCCACTGTGTTCTGACGTTGTGCCCACGATCAGCGCCCACACTGCACTATGTCCCGCCATCCTCGCCTCGAAAACAACATCGCACGGACAACTTGTCCCGAGACATCACCGCCTCCAAGCCGACGCACCAGATCAGCCGCCCACTCGGGGCCTCGGCACTGTGCACCAAGGTCTTGGCTATCTTGGGGATCGTGCCCGCCGAGACCCCCCATTGTGGTGCAGCCTCGGCACCGGCCAAGCCTCAGCCTCACGCATAGTCCGTCCACAGCGGTTTGCACGTCCACCGCCGCACCCACTTCGAGACGGTCCTAGAGCTCTCACGACGCATAGGATCGGATGGGACTAGCACGCCGCCCCAGTGCTCCAAGGACGGACCACACCGACGACCATGTCGCCTCAGGAACAGGCCACAAGGCTCGGACATGCTGCCCCTGTTGGCACGACGTCGCATAGTTAACACATGTTCTGTCCTTGTCTTCCCTTCAACTATAAAAGGCGAGGACTTGGGCCACTTAGAGGGGAGGACAAGGGGAGAGGACACCTGGTAACACGGACACACGCACACATCCTAGCCACCTGAGAGCAACGTCTCAAGCGGCACACACGACACCTTGCCGAGACCTGGGACTAGCTCCCTCTCTCCCCAGCTTGTAACCCCCTACTACAAGCACTTCGGTGCAAGGAGTACAAGATCGATCTCTCAAACTGGACGTAGGGCATCGATTGCCTGAACCAGTATAAACCTTGTGTCTCTTTGCATCACCATCCGGAATCAGGAACACGCAGTTCAAATTCACTAGTTGGTTGGTTGAGGACCCCCCGGTCCGAAACACCGACAATCATAATTTTGCTTAGCTAGACAATGTTTTTGCTCACAGACATTAGATGTGCCATCATGGAGCTCTTGAAGTTTTAACCATAATTCATGTGCCGTATTTAAAGTGAATACTTGGTTAAACACATCCATGCTAAAAGATTCAAACAAGCAATTTTTAGCTCTAGTATTGAAATGAATTTCTTTTTCATCACTCTTCGTGGGTTTATTGGGATTCTTAAAGGGTTTCATCCCGTCACAAGTGACTCTCCAAACTCCCAAATCAACTGCCTCAAGATAGCAAGCCATTCTAGCTCTATAATAAGGAAAGTTAGTGTCATCAAAGTGCGGAGGCCTAGAGGTATCTATCCCAACCACTCTAAATAGCGTCGGCTCAACAGCGGTTAAGCCAAAGGTCCAAATTGAGCCAACCGGCTCTGATACCAATTGTAGGAGATCGTGACGTCTAACAAGGGAGGTGAATTAGGCAACTTAAAAATCTAACTCCGAAACTATGGCCTCTTTTTCTAGCACTTGCAAAACCTATGCAAAAGATAAACTATCTAAATGTGCAATTACGGTTTTGCTAGTGTGTTGCTATCTCTACCGCAATAGGAGTAATAACAATCAATGTAAATGCAGAAGCTAAAGAGTAAGGTCGAGATATGCAAACTCCCGTTGACGACTTTGGTATTTTTACCGAGGTATCGAGAAGCGCGTAAGCTTCCCCCTAGTCCTCGTTGGAGCCCCTCGCAAGGAATCCCTCGCAAGGGCCAAGCTCTCGGTCGGGTAACTCCATGGATAGCCTCGGGCCTTCCCCACGCGCAAGTGGGTCTCCAACGTGCCTTTCGGCAAGCCTCTCCTGGATGCTCCCCGTCGTCTTCACTATCAAGCTTCCGGCTGAAACGCCGTGGGCCTTGTTCCCTCTGGTACACAGTGGCGGCCATACCACAAACTCCGTTGGTGTGATCTCGCAAGACTACAAGCTCCTCCGATGTACAACAATGGTGCATGCAAGCACCGAGTGGTAAGAGGTATGCAAACCTCACCAAACACTAGGCCTAAACCTAGAGCAAGCGCATAAGCGGTGGTCTAATCAACCTAAGCACTTCGTGAAGCACCTACGCTAATCACCTAATAAAACATTAAGCATTATGCAAGTGGAGATCACTAAAATGGTGTATCAACACCTTTGGTATGTTTCCTCAGCTCCACACCTACCAAATGGCCGGTTAGGGATTGTATTTATAAGCCCCACTAAGAAAGTAGCCGTTGGGGATGAAATCCCGCTTTTCTTCTACTAACCAGACGCTGGAGTCGTCCTGATCGGACGCGTCCGGTCGTCCTGACCGTTGGAGCCATGAATAATTGATCGGAAGCTGTCAGCGTCCGGTCACTTGCCACCGGATGCGTCCGGTCGCAATTTTGCCGCTCTGGAACATCTCTGTACTCGATCGGACGCTGTTGTCATGCGTTCGGTCAATTTGCCGCCAGCGTCCGGTCAATGCTGAGTGTGTTGCTAGGCTGATGAACAGTGCAATCGTGTGTCCGATCGATTTACTTGTTCAGCGTCCGGTCACTGCTGCTGATGCCTGTTGTTGCCGAGCCACTGATCGGAGCATCTGGTCACTTTCCTCTAGCGTCCGGTCCAGCATCCGATCACTTCTGTGAGCTCGTTTCTTCGCGATCTTACGTGCGGCTTGGTTCCTATCTTCGTGCTTGGACTTTGCTTGATATCTTGGGTCTTCTCTTGTGCTCCTAAGGTCTTGCTTGTGGTGTTGATCATCGGATCATCACGTCGCCTTCGTCCAAGTCACGTCTTGCACCCTATTGAACTACGAAACAAACACTTGCAAATTCATTAGTCCAATTTGGTTGTGTTGGCATCAAACACCAAAACCCAAAGTAAATAGGCCTAAGGTCCATTTTCCTTACAAAGCCCAAGACAGCCTAGGCCCTCATCGCCCGAGGGTCTTGCCCGACTGAACGGGACTCAGCGGGTTGGCCTAGGTAGATGCCCGTCTGACACCTGAACAAAGACACGGTGTAGCTATCTCTACGAGGTTGTTGTTCTCCCCACCTTAGTGTGGAGTTGCCTGCCTATTTTGGTGAGGAGTCACACTCGGGGCATGACGCAACACGACAAGGGACGCACCAGACCCATGCGTCAACCCTCCAGGCCTCTCCTCCCTTGGCGTGCAAAGGACACTAGAGGGTGGGTGAACAATGGACAGGCGGAACGATGAGCTACTAGTCTGCCATGACCTGCCACCGTCATCAGCAAAAGCTGCCACCAATAGTTTCTACATTGTCGTCCACTACCATGCCTAGAGTCGAAGAAGCCTTAGCGTTTCCTCGGAGATATAAGGATGGGCAAGAGAATTTTAGAGGGGGTTGACCTCACTCCGAAACCCTAGATCAAAACTAGCCACATGGTCTCCTTCTCTCTCTTGTTGTAAGAAGTCATTTTGAGCATTCTAATATGAAGAATTCTCTACTGGACCTAGGGCTTTGAAGCTTGAACTGGGATAAACCTTCTAGTGTCTTGAGTGTTAACCACCGAAGAACCGCACATCAACCACTAATTACTAGCCATTATTTAAAACCTTACCCCGTTATAGAAAACATGGAAATTCTTAACCAACTTTGCACAAAAACAACTATTGCTAAATACCATGTTTATAGCTTCTGGAGGAGGCTATTGCTAAATGCCTTACCCCATTATTTAAAACCATATCTATTCCGTTTTTAAGATAATAACTCATCTTTGTCATTATAACAATACACACAATAACACTCTGAATTTGAATCTAAATTACCCACCTTTGCCATTATGCAAGATACCCCCTAAGTTTGCACCTAAACAACCAAATATACCATTATGAAAGATATTGCAGTAATTAAGCCATTGTTTTACTTTTAAATTACCTGCATTTATCATTATAAAATATAATAAACTAACCCGTTTAATTTGCAACTAAATTGTCCACATTTGGCAATATAAGAAATAAAATAATCCTTCAAATCTATGTCTAAGTAGCATATAGGATATTATGGAAAATAATTCAATAACCATAGAGTATGTTATATATGTTTCTAAATTACACCTTCTTTCACTTTTCAATTAAAACTAAGCATAAATGTTATGTGCCACTATATCTAGACCAACAAAATATGAATATATTAAGATAGTATTTCTTTGAATGGTATATCAATCATGGAGAAAATGTTCCCTTAACAAACCATGTGACACTGATACTTCCACTTTAAATTATATTATTACTGATTGACAATAATTTTTTGTAAGTTTTTATTTTTCATGGGTTTATACACTTTAACTAAAGCTTCATGATATATCTATAATGCTAATTTAATTTAAAACTCCCTATGTTTCTATAAACAATACCACTGCATGATAATTCTTCAATATAATAATTAAATTCAACATCTTGTGTTCCATGTGTAGGCTAAAATGACTGTTTATGCCATTGTAAAATAACTAAGAGTGTAGCCTAGACCTAAAATCTAGTTTTTAATAAAATATAAAAGAATTTTTTTGAATAAAGATATAATAAGCACTAGAATTTAAACTTATCACACAGATAAAAATTGGTACAATTAATAAGATCAAAAGTCAAAAATCAAAATATAAATTCATGATGCCCCAAAAAGATGCAATAAGAACAAATATAACTGAAACTTAGATTTTTAATTTAGTACATAACGAAGACCCACAAAGGTGCAATGCAAACGATGATAAGACATATAGAGTAATTGATAACTTTATCGGGTAATCAAGATTGTAGATGACCTAAATGGATATCGTTGGGGCCAGCACCATCTGCATAGCGCTCCCTCTTTGACACTTTCTCTCATTGATTTTCTAAACTATCTTGCCAATAGCTAGGCATTTCCTAACTTATCTTGCAAACCGACTGAGACTTCGGTCGAGGACAACAGATATTGTATTAGGAATTGAATAAGGAGAGTAAAGATAGTTGATTTCATTAGTTGTACATACTGAAATCATAAACGAAACATGTGATGCTTAAATTTCTCAGCATTGTTTGAGCATGGATTGATACTCTAGTTCCTCTTAATCCAAATATGTACAAATCCCCTCCATTCGCCCTTCATCATGCCTGTCTAATGTACTCCGCACCATGGCAAACTGAACAAACTACTACCAAAGTCCTTTTTAGGGGCAGGTTATTTTTTTAGAGATGGTTCTCTAGCCAAAGGCCCTTTGCAAACGAGTGGTTCTTAGAGACGAGAAAGCAACCACCTTTAAAAATGATTTGAAAGCAATCTACTTAAGCCGACTGTATCTAGAAGTTGATTTTTGGATCAGATGTGGGCAGCTTAAGAGAAATGTCTCTGGAAATATTTAAGAGAAACACTTCGGAAAATTATATCTTAGACTTAGTTGCTTAAAACGACCATCTCTAACTTATTTCTTAAGACGGTGATCTTAAATCAACTGTCTCTAGAATTTAATTTGTAGAGACGGCATGGCTTTTAGCTTGCTCCCTTGGGATATTTTAGAAGTGGATGCCCTCTTGAACCACTTCTTAAAATAAAAGGTGGCATCTCCAAAAGTCATGTTTTAGTCGTGCAACTCTATATTGAAAACATAGGTTTTTTTTCATTTTATTCTTTAACTTCTCTAGTGGCAACGGTTACCATGATTTTCTTCTCTAATTAGTTTGAACTCAGATTAAAACCCTTACGGATTTAGAACTAAAATTCTTCAAAGTTAACTACTTTTAGTTCTCTTAGGGAATTTTATGCCTTCAAGATTTATAATTTCCAAGAATCTAGGAAATAACATCATGACTATTCATTATCTACAACCTAATATGTTTTATAATATTTCCATACCACATAACTTTTGTAAACAAAGTCAAGAGTGCAGTAGACAATTCATACAAAAACCTCTCGTTTCTAAAATTGGAGCTAAGTTGGGAAACAAACACCCATACGGTGTGCTCCAACTACATGGCCGATCTGCTGATCCACCGTGAATTGTATACAGCCTGTTCGTTTGGCTATGACTTGTCGTAAACGATCGTAAATTTCTAGCCGGAATAATATTTTTCTCTCACACAAACCAGCCAGCAGTACTTCTTCACGAACCAGCAACGATACGAACCAGCCAACCGAACATGCTGATATAAAATTAAATTAGAATAGAACAGCCTAAACAGGCCCTACCTATGAGACTACCTATTTTTTTTTTTACCAAACAAATTTTCCTACCCACTACATACACCTGTTGGACCAACGAAAGTGACTACCTATTTTTTCCTTCGTCTTTTTTCCTCCCGCAAGCACTCAGAAGCACCCGACGCCGCTAGAGGGAGCGCCGCCGCCGATCCGCCCCAGGGAGCCATCGCCGGATCCGCCCGCCCCCGGCCGGCTGCTCCTTCCCCGGACCTCCCCCACCATCCCCTCCCATCTCCGGCGAGCCATCTCCCATGCCGCCCTTCTCTCTCACGCCGCCATCTCCGGTGAGCCGCCTGGCATCCCCGCCTTCCCCTGCCCCGGCGCAGCGTGTGGCCCCGGGCACGGACGCACGACGGCGTCCCTCCCCGCCATGGCCGTGAGGTTCCCGTGCGACGCCGGCCCCTGTGCGACTCTGGCGGCCCTCCCTGTCCGACGCACCCCTCCCCCGCAGGCGCCTCTCCCCGCCATGGCCCCGACGGTCCTGTGCAACCCTGTCCGACGCGCCCCTCCCCTGCAGGCGCCACTCCCCGCCATGGCCCAGTTCCTCTGTGACAGAGACCAGAGGATGACACGTGGGACCTTCTCTGCTAGGATTATTTTGGTTAGTCTGATTTAGGTAAGCAAAATATAGGCAGTATGAAAATGGGTGGCTAACCAAATGGAGAAATTGGTAGTCTGATTTAGGTAGTATCGCTGGAAATGCTCTTAGTGGTCTTCTATGCAACAGTTTTACAGGCCATGTAAAAATTAATGGTCTAATAATAAGAATGTGTTTTTTTTTCAGAAATCAGCAGGAATGAACGGATGCCACCGGTTCAAGATGGGTGTCTCCTGAACGGAAGATGTCCAAACTGTACCTTTTTCACTATGTATAGAAACGGCATAAAATGATCAGTGCAATATACTAACATTTGTCTCTGTCTCAAGCTTTTTTATATGATGGATAAAATTCAGTTTTAGACCTCTTCAAAAGAAGATGCATTCAAGGATTTAATGGTATTGTTCTTTCGGTCTCAAGAAATGCTAGCTTAGTTCTAGTCATTCGGAGGTGTTTCTGGGGGGGTATAGAGTTAGTTGCATTCATTTATAGGGTACGTGTGCATGCATATATGAGTGTTTTGTGTCTATATTGTGATTTGCAAAAAAGAAAGAGAAGAAGATATATCAGCCCAAAATCATTACAAAAGACTAACTTACACCACATAATGAGTTTAACATTAATAGTCAATACGAAAATACCATCCATAGAAAGCAAAAAACTCCATATATATACCCTCTTAACTCTAGTAGCTGGCTCAAGTCTCCTGCTCATTTAAATTTTTTTAACAATCAATATAATTCTGCTGAACCCAGCGTACACGACAATAGCAGGCTCAAACATCGAACTGGTGCTTGTTGTTTGGGTAGTACTCCCTCCGTGAGTGCATTCATTTTGTTATGTATCTAGATATAAATTATACTATCTAGATTATGTCTAGATGTATAGTAAAATAAATGTACTAAAAAAGTCAAAATGACTTATAATTTAGAACAAATGGAGTAATATCTACGGAGTATTGCCATTGCTTTTTCGTTAACTGTTGGCATATGCCACTATACTATACGTTAAAAGACCATGACGCTATTGATTGCCAAATATGTTGGCAAAGATGAATCAATGGCAGACAACAAGACGAAGTGTGAAGCAAAACTTTTGACACGAAAAGCTTGTCCATAACATATTGATTGGGCTTTTGATATGGATCGTAATCCGATCGTGGCATCCATCTCGACTTGATTTGAAGCAATATCTTTTGATGAGCTTGCAAAGATCATGTTTTTTATTTGCATAATTATATAGGTTTGATGATTTAGATGATAACATAATCAAGAAAGGAAGATACAGAGCAAAGGACCAGAAAGGAAGACATAGACTCGCAAAAAAAAGAAAGGAAGATATAGAGCAAAGATTTGATAAGAAACGATGAAGAAGCCAATAAATCAACAAAGGAAGGCAAGGACGAACAGCCCAGCAGGCGGCAGCATGGAAAATAACCACGCCAGACAAACGCGAGGGTAGCGAAGAGCAGGGAAAAATTAATTTTGGAGTGATTTTGGTGAAAATTGAATAGGGAGTAGCGAAGAGCAAGTTTTTTAACTCCCCGTATAAATGGAAAAGTAATTCTTATTTGCTCTTTCACTAAAATTTGTGTATAGTTTTATTATTTGGCTGAGAAGCAAAGAACCCACTCTGAGGAGCTTTGGCAAACAGCCCCTTACATGACATTTTGTTCCTACTAGTGCCACAGAAGATGGAAATTGAGGCCTAAAATTATAGAAAAAATCTAATTTATCTCCCTCAAATATCACGGTTCGTCCGACCTGACAAAACTAGATTTTTGAGCCCTCTCAACTTTTAAAACCATTTATTTTTCCATATTAAATGGTTTTAATGATGTGACACCACGTGTGGGGGGAGGGGGCTTAAATCAGACTAAATTAAAAGTTCAGGGAGATAAATTAGAGTAGAAATGTTTTAAAAATATCCACAAATTCATCAAAATAAAGTTTAGAAAAGTTACCCAAATATTTTTACATGGAAAAATAGTGCAATTAAAAATCCTAAAATCTGGTTTAATCTTAGAAAATTCATGCAAAATTGGTTTTACCTCAGAAAATTATGAAAGTAATTTCAATTTTTTTTCTAAAATCATGCTCTACCTTACATGCCTAGCTTGAAATTGTTTGAATCTTTATGGACTCATTTGGTTGCTTAATTATTTGTTAGTAGAAATTCTCGTTATCTATTATAATTACTCGATGTTGATCCTCCAGACTAGATAGAAGCGCTAGTGTAGCGTTGTTCGACAGTGTGCATACAGATAGCTACTTTGAAATTTTATCTAAGGCATGGGACCAGCGTCAACCTAGTGACACTTTAACATAGTCAGGCGATCAACATCGACTAATTATAATAGATAACGAGAGCTTATATTAGCAAATAAGCACTAAAATAAGTTCATCAAGATTCGAACAATTTCAAGCTAGACACTATAAGATAGAGGATGATTTTAGAAGAAAAAAAATATGAAAATAGTTTCATAATTTTCCATGGTAAAACAATTTTTCTATGAATTTTCTAATATTGAACCATATTTTAGGATTTTTTAATTGCATTAGTTTTTCCATACAAAAATATTTTGATATTTTTTTATTAATTTAGATTTTTTTATAAAATATTTATAGTCCATTTTACTTCTCTAAAATTTCAATTTAGTCTGATTTACTCCTCTGTAACGTGACGCCCAACAAAACCACCATTAAAATCATCCAAGCTGAAAAAAAAAACGGTTTTAAAAGTTGAGGAGGTAAAAAATACTGATTTTATAGTTCAAGAGAGAAAAGTCGAACAACCACGGTACTTGAGAGAAGTAAATTATTTTTTTTTCAAAATTTTACACAGCTTACCTTTTTTTTACAACAAAAGAACTTATATTTAACAGCATCTAGCTGAGAGTATGGATACAGAATTCATCATTACAGATTGCAGTGCCTGCAAAACTGGGCACCGATGAGGATAAGCTAAGTTCAAACGAACATGGCCTGCTTGAAAGTCTAGAAAAGCCTGCTTTGCGAGCATATCAGCGGTCTGATTTTGAGTCCGATGCACTTTGAAGACCCTCGTGCTTCTATGCTGTGTGCAGTTTACAAATTGTTGAGTAAGATGTTTGATTCTCCACTCAGGCGGGTTTGCATGTTCGTCAGAGTTGAAGAATGAATCGAACTAGTTCTTCATTGTGACATTGTCCGATAGGAAATTTGTCTCATAGACTTTCATTGTGGAGTCATGCATGCTTTTAGAGTCTAGCACCATGTTTCTGTTTGCTTTTTATGGGTGGAGTTTCTCTTATCGCCTTGAACATTAGGAATGGTTCTTTTTTTAGGGGAAATTGGCTAGCGGACATCCACAGTGGTGGTCGTTTGCTGGCGGACACCCAAAGTGGAGATGTATGCTAGAAGACACTCTGGTTTGTTGTAATTATGCCAGAGGACACCGCGGGCTGGTTTCTCCCGGTTGAGGAGAGAGAAATTTTCAGTTTGGACATCCGGTGCCCCTGAGCCACGTTTGGGTTGTTCTTTACTATTCTGTGTACATCCCCCGTGTATGCGTAGCAATTTATCCTGTGGTTGACGCATGGGTCAGGGCTGACTGGGGCACTGTGAGCTCGTGGACCTATACACCGATCTGTGGACTTGCCCCTTCAGTATCAGTGGTCTTTGTGAACCTTGTCTACAGAAGAGGAGGGACAGGGAGTGGAGCCTATGACAGGCGGGCCCCGCGGCCAGGCGTGGCCTGCCCCTATTGGGCCGAGTGATGTGGCTGAGCGCTGCCTTGCGCTGGTCGTCCTCATCCGCTGCCAAGCCGTGAGGTCAGAAAGGAGAGGAAGGGAGGGAGAGAGGGCGGCGGAAAGAGAGGAGAGGGCATGGCGGTGGCGGCTCATGGCCATGGCTCCGACGCGGTGACCGGTCGGCGGAGGGCACAGGGGACGGCGACGGAGGAGAGAGAGAGAGCGGAGGAAGATAGCGAGGGAGGAGAGGGAGGCGGAACAGAGAGGGAGGGACGCGCCGACTGTGGGGAGGTTGGCTCCGGTGACGTGGGGTGAAAGTGGAGCAGAGAGGGAGATGAGAGAGAGACGGAGAGGACAGAGGGCTCACGGCGTTGGGCAAGGCGGAGGATGGGGAGGAGTCAGAGCAGGGCTGCCGAGGGCGGCTCCGGCGCGGGCTCGGGCTGCCGTGGCGCGGGTGGCGTCTGTGCTCCGGCGGTGAGCGGCGGACCGGCTTCGGTCTCCTCATCCCCGTGCGGAGCAGAGGAAGACAGGAGAGCGACGGAGAAGGAACGAGTTGCGACGATGCTCGGCCTCGTCCACGTTCCTATCCATCTGGTTCCCCGCTTTCTCCATAGCATCCACGGCGAGCTCGCCGGCTCCCTTTTGTAGCCGGAGTAAGCTGGTTCGGCATAGTAGGTCAACTTGTAGATATTTCCTTGCCATGGCTGAGCTCCAGCTCGATCGACGGGACACAACATAGGAGGAGGTCGGTTCGGCACAGCGAGGTCGGCGGCCATGGCGACAACCATCGCACAGTAAGTCCGAGCAAATTGGGACGGGCCGCAGACCAGGCTCGGGTCGGTTATTAGCCGGTCCAACCAGACCCAAACGTGGCTCAGGGGCACCGGATGTCTAAACTGAAAATTTCTCTCTCCTCAACCGGGGAAAACCGGCCCGCAGTGTCCTCTGGCATAATTACAACAAACCAGAGTGTCTTCTAGCATACAACTCTATTTTGGGTGTTCGTCAGCAAACGACCACTACTGTGGGTGTCCGCCAGCCAATTTCCCCTTTTTTTAAGTGTGAGTTTATAATAATTGGTCTGATTCTTCCTCCAAGAGAAACGATGAAGCCGGAACTTCTGTTTCCATTATAAAAAAAGGAAATTTGTGTCATGGAGTCCCAACTGAGTAGTGATAGGTGCAGCCAAAGCAATCGCTGCTGCCTCTGCCATTAGGACGGATGCCGAGTCCTGCAATGCAGCCTTGATGATGTAGTATGTGTTCATCGACGCAACTAGCGCCTGGACGTCCGGCGCGAGCACCTAACCGATGCGAATAGAACGAGCCCCACGGGACCACCTATTTGATGCGGATAGAACGAGCGCGCCCCGCATCTAAAAACGAGCACGCCCCCACGTGTGGCCCATCCCCCGCTGCGCCGTTGTGCCTCGTCGCGTCGCCATTCCCCGCCGTGCCGCCATCACCTACGTGCCCGTTGCCCTCCACGTCCCATCCCCACCGTGCTCCATCACTCGAATGTCCAATGAGAATTTTTTCATCGAAAGATCTGTTGCAACACGGAGCAATGCGAGATGCAAACATCAGAAGTATTACTTGTTTACAACATTAGAACAAGTCTACTCAACATCAGAACTAGGCGACTGCAACAACAGAACAAAGCTACTGCAATGCGAGATGCAAGATAAAAAAGACTAATGCAACAAAGAAATATTACTTATTGCAACATCAGAACAAGGCTACTGCAACCAACAGAACAAAGCACAATGCGAGAAAAGCAACATCAGAAAAAAGACTAATGCAATAAAGGAATATTACTTGTTGCAACATCAGAATAAGGCTACTACAATACGAGATGCAACATCAAAAACAAAAAAAGACTAATGCAACAAAGAAATATTACTTGTTGCAACAACAAAACAAGGCTACTGCAACAGAACTCGTCGGAACCCTAGCCACGGCCGCGTCCCTCAAATCTAGAGAAAGAGGAGGAGGAGGAGGAGGGCTAAGATCCAGAGGAGAAGGAGGAGAGGGAGGAGGGGGAGAAAAACCGACCTACCTCGTCGGAGCCATCGTCGTCCTCGTCTCTGGTGGGAGGAGCGGGAGCCGTGTCGCTGGGGCGCGGGTACCAATGGAGTCGCGAGAGGGGGGAGGGAGGGAGGGAGGAAGGGAGAGCCGGCGGGTGGGCGGGGCAGCAATGACTGGGCGCGACGTTCGTCCCGACGGTCGAGGCGGCAATAGAATGGAGAGGAACGACTGTGAGAGTGAGCGAGGTGAGGATAAGGATGAGTACGGGAGACAGCGTCTAAGAGATGACGTGCGGCAGGGGTGGGTCGGTTCAGCATGGCTTTGGGTGCCTCCGTTCCCGTCCGGACGACTGTCGTATATCATTATCCTATGTTCAGGTGGGTGTACCACACAGCTTACCTTGGGCTGGGCTTAGAAGACTCCACGGCGAAAAACAAGGGCTTCTCGGTTGATCCAATCATCTCATGTATGGGCCTAAACCGAAACTAGGCCGCAGGAAGCCCGTGAAGGCGTACACGCCTACTACACGGTTACCTCGTCGGAGGCGGAAACCATTCTCGCCACCTGCCGCCGTGCGACGCCGCCGTGGCCCGGTAGACCCAACCCACCTTTCTCACCACGAGCCGAGGTAGCGTGGCCGTGGCTGTCCATCCCAACTCATCTCCCTCCCCGCACCCCAATCTCCACTCCACTCGCCTGCCTCTGTCCCTGCCGCCGCCGCGCGCCTCAGGCGAACTGGCTCGACCGCGCTACCAGGACGCCGACCGGCTTCTCTCGCTTCGACCAGGCGATACACTGGTACCCCCACCACTTTCTATTTCGCTGAATGCGGGATGTACCATACTAGCCACCTATTTTTTTTTCCCATACGACTATACGAGTGAATTCAAAAGCATTATCCCGCATCAGCAGGCCAGGCCAGCAGCCCTTTAGTGGCTGAAATAGCTGCACCGAACGTTTTGTCGTATGGTTGGGGTTCTGATTATTATGACATGTCAGTCCAAAATTTGATCATATCCGTTCAAGTGCGTATTTAAGCAATGGTAGAATTGTGGATGTGGGGCTTAGGAGTGCTACATGAGTTGTGTTCTTTGCTAATACTGTTTGTTAGGCTTCTCAGCTAAGAAGCATCTACATTTATGTGAGCTTAGAAATAGCAGGCGTGAATGCGTAGTTGATGAAGATCCTGTTTAACTTTAGCTCATACTAAATGATTTTAATTACGATGCAAACCTGAAAACTATAAGCTGATACTTGAAAAGATAGCTTGTGCTCAATTAATTGTTTTCTGTGTTTTCTTTCTTGTTTGCATCTGTTCTGCCACCATGGATTTAGGAATTTACTAATCTTCATGGCCAATAGGCATAAAGATTTCAAATACATAATTCACAGAAGAATTAGATGAAATAAAAGCTAATGTAATAATTTCAAGGGAGAATTAGTTGTGTAGCATCGAAAGATCGCGATCTCTGTAAAATACCATCAAAAGTTTGTGCCCCCGTAAAATATCACTGAAAGGTTGCACCGTGAACTAGAAGTAGCATTCCGTCGGCTTTTGTGTATAGAAAAGTCAAACTGACCTTAAACCCAAACATGAAATTACCTATTTGCCCTTACCTTAACCTTTCTCACTCATCCGAGACCGAGACGGGAAGCACGCACGCGGTGCTCTCGGTTCTGCGCTCGGGTCTGCCGCTCGCACCCCTGACACCGCCTCCGCCGGTCGTCGCGGGTGTCAGCGCGTGGCCACCGTGGGCGTCTCGCGCCGCCTCCGCTGGCTGCCACACGGGCCTGGCCACCGCCTCCACCAGCCGCCACGGGCGTCTGCGCACTGTGCGGCGCCTCCGCCATGCGGCTGGCCACCCCTGCGCACCGCCTCCATGTGGACCTGCGCGTTGCCTCCACTTGATTGGGTGTTGCCCCATGACTCACAAGTCACAACTATGCATACAACGGGGCCGAGATGTTACTTCAGTTTCATCAGAGGAATGGAGCAAAACGTGCAGCAATGCAGCGCCGAGCCATTCTAAGATTGTACTGTAACAAACTAACAACGATGCAGCAATGCAAAACAAGGTAACGACAGCTATTACGCATGTACGTGTAACAAACGGTCACGATCAGGTGGGGGCAGGGTGTGGCCGTACCACTCGTTGGCGCGGCAAGCGCGACGTCGGCGGCGGCCATGGCGGCGAGCGTCGCGAGCACCGCCACGCGCACCTTGCCCCAGAAGCCGGCGCAGCGCAGGTGCAGGCGCTGGGCGGCGGCGATGGCTGCCGAGGGTGCCAGCTCCGGGGCCACGGCCTCGGCAAGTGCGGCAGCAGACGCTTCGACCGGCGGGCTCGCCATGGAGCTTGGTTAGCGCGTGGCTGATCTCCTTCGGGAGCGCCGCGGCGGCCTCAGTGCTGTTCACCTTGGCCAGGGGCCGCAGGCGCACGTCCTCCTCCGGCGTCCACGCGCGAGGAAGCCTCAGGCGGACCACGATGCCCGCCGCGGACCAGCTCGGCTGCTGCTTCGACGCCGGCACTGACAACGCGTGGGCGAGCTCCGGCCCGGCCACGCCCAGGCCATGGCAAACGTCGCGCACGCGATCACTGGTCGGGGGGTATTTTTGACCGAGATAACAGCTCCGTTCCTTCATTTTAACAGAATGCTACTTTCAGTTTATGGTCTAACCTTTCGGTGGTATTTTACGGGGGCGCAAACTTTTGATGGTATTTTACGGAGATCGCGATCTTTCAATGCTACACAACCAATTTTCCCTAATTTCAAATACACAAATCAATAGAGAATAAGATGAAATAATACCTAATGTACATCTTATCTGAGATTTCCTAGCTGTTGTACAACTACAATACATATCCTTGGCACACTTATGTGCGTTAATAGAACAATGGGAAGAAAAACACCCCGCTGTCACAGAAATTTCAATCACCTGCTGGACCATCTTGCGTTTTAATCAACAACAAAAACAAAGCTTATAGTCCCAAGCAAGTTGGGATAGGCTAGATATCTCTTGCAGGTTGATCCAAGTAATACATCATGTGAATGGGGCAGCAAATTTGTAAGTACTGCTGTGTTCTCATGCAACAATCTCAGTGCTGGTTGCCTCCTTGTTGCAAACTGACCAATCCGAAGTATGTTCCAGAGGGACCCTTAGCCATAAGGGATGCATGTGTGCCCTTCTCCACAACAATTCCTTTCTCAAGCACAGTGATCTGGTCACAGTTCTGGATTGTGCTGAGCCTGTGTGCCACCACAATACTTGTCCTGCCAACCATCACTCGGTCCAATGCCTCTTGTACCACCTTCTCTGACTGGCTGTCCAGTGCACTTGTAGCTTCATCCAGTAGCAGGATAGCAGGGTTCTTCAGGATGGCACGGGCAATTGCAATGCGTTGTTTTTGGCCTCCTGAAAGCTGTACACCCCTCTCACCACACCATGTGTCATATCCATCCTTGAGGTTGCTAATGAAGTCATGTGCATTCGCAGACCTTGCAGCATTCTCAATTTCTGCTTCAGTTGCTGTTTCTGTACCATACACAATATTTTCTCTTATTGTACCTGCAAATAGTGTTGGTTCCTGGCTGACTAATCCAATGTGTCGCCGCAGGGCTCTGAGATTGTATGTTTTGATGTCTTTACCATCGATCTTCACTACCCCCCTAAGTGGGTCATAGAACCTCTCTATGAGCCCAATGATAGTCGACTTGCCAGAACCACTTTGCCCAACAAGGGCTGTTGACTTGCCTGGTTGGATGCTCAAGGAGAAACCTTTGAAGATAATCACATCTGGCCTTGACGGGTATGCAAAGTCAACTCCTCTGATGTCAACCTCACCTTTTAGCCTCTCTGGTTTGTATCCCTCAGGGTTGTCAGGGTCAATTTTGGTTTCCCTGTCAAGAACAGCAAACACTGAAGCTACTGCATCAGCACCCTTAGCAAGGTCTGTTGTCATGCTACCTGCATCTGCAATCACACGCCCTGTGCTTACTAGTATCATGAAGGTCTGGAAGAGTGCTTTTGAAGTTATGTGATGCTCAGCCACGAGCTTGCCACCATACCAGAAATCAAGGGCCCATGTGCATGTCATGAGGCTCATGGAGGTGCCAAGGCCCAGTCCTGCAAACCATGACTGTCGGATGCTTTCCTTGCGTGGCCCATCTTGTGCTTGGTGAAAGAGGCGTAGGATGCGCTCCTGGGATGAGAAAGCAGTGATGGTGCGGAGATTGGAGACAGCCTCAGCTGCTAGCCTGCTACTTTCAGATTGAGCCTGTATTGATTTCTGGGACATGCTCTTCAGTAAGACACGACGAGCATAAAAGCAAACAATAATAAGAGGTTGCACTGCTATCATGACAAGGGCCAAACGCCAAGCGATCACCAGACCCATAGTGCAGGCTATGAGAACCGCAGAAACTGTCTGGATCACTAGAGCCATTCGATCACCCACAAGAGACCTCACCTGCCAAAAGAAGTATATGAATTGTCAGGTATTATTTTTTATAATAAGCATAAGCTTATCTTTGGTTCGTATACTTACGATGTTGGCATCCTTGGCAAGTTGTGAGCATATGGCACCACTGGAGTTCTCATCACGGTCAAACCACCCAATCTCAAAAGTAAGGATTTTTGCAAGCATCTGTTCTCTCACTCTCTTGGTGAGGTATTCCCCCATGGCACCGAAGTTGTAATGTTGCCCAATATTGATCAAGAATGAGAGCACTGCAAGAGCAACAAAGATGAGTGCGTAGGTCCTTGTTTTGTCCTTGATCTCATTATGGTCTGCCAAGAAGTAGATTGAGATCATGCTGCCCATGGCATATGAATATACAGGCTGTATGCCTCCAAACACAATTGCACTGAAACTTCCCATCAGAGCCTGCTTCCACTCTGGTGCATTAAGCATCAGTAACCTTCTGAATGATGGGACGGGAAGCTTTGGCTTCTCAGTAATATTATCATTTTCTGCGTCACCCATTGACCGTCCTGAGCTTGACCTGCTAGCTGCAGAGAACCTCCTGCTCATGCTGTGGCTGCTAGATTGCCCCGCAGCAGATATACTTCCAGTTCCACCAACCTGATTGGCCTCCCTTGAATCACTGGTCTGCTGAAGGCGGACAAGAGATGTGTACAGGCCATTCTCATTGGCAATGAGGTCATCATGGGATCCCAGCTCCTTGACCTCACCATATTGCATCACAGCAATCATGTCAGCATTCCGGATTGTGGAGAGCCGATGTGCAATGACAATGGTTGTCCTGCCCACAGAAGCCAGGTCAAGTGCCTCTTGCACAACACGCTCTGACTCTGTGTCCAATGCACTTGTGGCTTCATCAAGGAGGAGGATCTTGGGTGACTTAAGGATAGCTCTGGCAATAGCAATCCTCTGCTTCTGTCCTCCAGACATTTGGACACCACGCTCACCCACCTGTTTATAACATATATTTCACATAAGGAAGCATTAGTCCCATGTTTGTTGATTTACACAATATCAACATATTTATGCTCTCCTTATCTGTCAATTCTATTGACAAAATCACAATCAAAGTTTGCTTTGGTAGAGTCTTAAACTTAAATTCATTGTATCAACTGTTGTTTGTACGACCCTCCTTTTTCCATTTCAGAATTTGTTGAAGATTAACTATGAAAATCAACATGTATGTACAGTCTATCCGATGACATGCTGCTTGATGGCATCCTTCTAGCTTCCAGCTTCTAGTGATGCTGTGGGAGTAGGACTTCCTTTTGAATTCTACAGCTAGCTTCTTTTGAATGCTCTAGCTTAATAATCTATTGTTTAAAAGGGTTATCCTGTTCTTCTGTTAAAAAAATTACCTTCAATAAGTTGTCTAGAAAACTTAGAAAAGAATCTTTCATTGGAAGGCAAAGGCTTTGTTTCTAGAGGATGGTCAGATTGCCCAACTTTAGTGATGAGATGGGGCATACTGGTAGACCTGCTAGATTTCCTTGTTTTTCTTTGTGAACATGTTGATAATTCTTGTGTATATACATATAGTTGGTGATGTTATTGAGGCCACTACACTGCTACATTCCTATCAACGTTTTGTCCTCTCAGACTCAAATCTCACGCTTTCGTGTAATGTCATATTATGTTACCCCCAACAAGCTTGATTTTGTAACTGATTGAAGCTCTCTCAGTGGCAAACAGAGTTCACCACTGATGGGAATAGGCCTATCAGATCGAAACTGTTGCCAGTGATTTCTCAGTATACTTTGGTGCTCATATTATACTACAGTATTTCTTAAGTGTTTCTGCTGTCGTTCTGCAGTAGTGACATGCAATAACTCTCTTTCATTTGAACCGGTTTGTTATGAAGTCTGGTAGCAAGATTACTATGGAAAATATTGTTCTCGAAAAAATACAAGGCAATGTTTATCCACATCAGATGTTTGAGCCATTTGCAGATACATTATTTTATTCTTGGAGCTAACTCACCCTATTGTTTCTGTTATTTTCACTAAGGTCACTCAGTCCGTTGACTCATAGTCTCATACAAGTTGTTCAAGGCCAACATAATTGTAACCGAGTGCAGATAATAGTCATTTCTGAAGCAAACTGATGTGATAAGGTGAATTGAAGGCAAGTTCAACTTTTCAAGATTTTCCTTTGATATCTATCCATATTGATAATTGAAATGGTTGTTAAGTTATCTGGTAAGTAACATTAATATCACAATTACAAGGACATAACTTTGTATTTTCAGGTTGAAAATCCCATTTATCTGTCTTCCAAACGTGTAGTTAACCTTCTATATTATTTGAGTTGACCATTCTATGTTTTCATGGCATGTATCTATTCCCCTTAATCAAACAAATGCCAAACTGAGGACCGAAGTCAACCGCTAGTGAAATAAGTTATTACTCTTCTATTCCTATGGATGCTAATATGAAATGCCATTAGTATTAGTTACTCTAAAAATGTTACAGTTTAAGTCATACTGGCCACTATCTAATTCAAGATACATGGATGCTACCTGTGCATTATTTATAGGAAATTAACCATGTGCATTGAGAATTGTCATGGTTTACAGTACTGATTGTTGGCACAGCTTACTGTAGTTGTACTGTTAAAATAAGCTGTTTCTCACTATCTAGGACACTTTCCTGTGGTCTTTTCATGAGTGCATGCTTATGAACAATGGAAATGAAAGTTCAGTGGCAAAGTGGTCCTTTGTTGTTGTCAAACTCACAATAATACTGGGAGGATATTTTGGGTACCTATCAGGTCATCTTGTTAGAGTTTTGCCCACATCAAAGTCTAATGTGCGCTAATATTCAGTGCCCCACATCAGGTTTGCACACAGTAGAATTTGCTTGTCGTGGGGGTCTGGTCACGAAAGAAACATTTCAGGTTTACATGCTTGCCACTGAGTCTGATATCATTAGAGGCATCTTCCATTATTAGCTGGGGATGGCATCTTCATGAAGTCCCACGTTAGGATAGCTAGGCAGCCCGAAAAGTTCTCTTTTCCCCCTTTTGTAATTAGTATGGCAACGATCTGGAAAAAAAAAAGCTCCTTTCCTGAATCATTTTAACTTTTTTTAACATATTAAAGCCTCATGATGGAAGCACTTGTGCCACTACAGACATACTAGCACGGGCACTTTCTTCTGTCAATCTCTGCCTCGCGTATTGCTGTCAAAATTATTATTGCGTGACAGGACCTCAGTGAAATCCTGTTCGCTGGGAAAGTTGGCACACCCAAAACTGTTGGCTGGCAACCCTTTTCCTGGTTACTAGATTTGCAAAAAGGTTCTGGCTATTTGTCTTCTGCGTCCACCAACCACGGAGTCACACACCCTGAGTGGTGGGCTAACCATTCTCCCTTTCCCAATTTGGGGTCACCACTCAATCCTCTATGATTCCTAGGTCCTACCATGAGCAACCTTGGAAAGCGTGTGCTCTGATCCCTCAACATTTGAAGAAGGATTGTAATTGAAGTGGTGTACATAGCAGCCTTAGAAATACTGGCACGGCAGCTAGGAGAACAGGGTTCAGCTACTATTCTCTAGTGGAAAGGATGGAACGGCAGCTAGGAGTACAGGGTTCAGCTACTATTCTCTAGTGGAAAGAATGGAAATTCTAGTAGAGATGTGGATGTATGCTCAACCGGCAATGAGAGATCTTCTGGCCAAAGCAACCGGCACTCTTGAGGAAATATGCTGAAACCGCAATGAGGACTATGACTGCCCAATAAAGGCAATTTGCTAGGTTTCAGGTATTTCCGTGGTCACCTGTATTTCTATCTTTACTTCTTTTTCTTTCTGTTATGTTATATATTCAATGTAGATGATGTAGTGACGCAATGGGGCACCTATATGTTGCATCTTCTTTTCCTAATTCGTTAGGTGTCAATTTTTGGGCTTACTCTTGCTTCCATTTCCTGAGTGAGTGGTTTGGTACTTTGGTTTCTTCACTGTATGACTATAGTGCTGTTTATCCACTCACTTTTGCGTAACTAAGCCCTCTTCTATTTCAACAGTCCTAGTACTGTAATTTTACTCTTACTAAAAAGCTGCCAAGCTGGAGATACTTGGACTGTCCGACATCTACCTACATTGACATAGGTGAGTGCTCCTCCTATCGAGTTCTTCCTATTCATCCAGATAGACCAGAATATGAATAAACTTAATTTGATCTTGGTGCTTAAATAGCTATTGTTACAACCATGTACGGTCTAACCCATTTCCAGCTCCACCAAGAGATTCACTTTGTTCAACTGATTATTTTCACTGTGATAGTTCAACAATTTCCAGTGGGCAGAGATTTCCTGGGAGCTCGGTGCAGAGAGCACTCAGATTTCTTTGAAGGCACAGCAGGCAGGACCCAATGACCCATGTCCTAAGCCAGCGATGCGGCGCCTAGCTAGCAAGCCAGCAGCTAGCCAGCTATAGCATAGCCAGCACTAGAATAAACTGATGGAGTAGTGGACTAGGTTGTGTTGCTTCCAGATGATGGGGAGCAGTACTACACTAGAAACAAAAGCTCTTGCTTCCAAAGCAAACCTCTACTCCTAGCCTACCTTTGATTCAAATTTTCTATTTCTTTGAATAATTAGGAGTTCGTTTGGATCAGCATGTAAAAGATGCACAATTGACCAAAGACTAAAATAATGGAGTTAGTGACGAGTTGGGATTCCAAAGCCACATGTACTGGTCACCTAACCATGCATGCTGAATTATATAGTGAAAATTTGTTTGTTGGGGCATGTTTGTTTCAGTTTAGTTCTTGAAGCAGTTTAGCCTTCGACTGCACTTTCTATTGTTCGAATGTTGTTGAGTAATTGATTTGCTTTTTCTGGCTTTTGAGTTGTCTCCCATGTCAGCTTTACCCCCACTTTCACAAATTGATCCAGAATTTTTTTTCATTAAAAAAAAGGAGAAAAGAATATCATGATTACCCTTTTCACTAAAATTTCGAATAATCCGTAGTCCGTTCTATATGTGGTGGACCTAAACACGTCAGTACTCCATGAAAAACAAGAAAAAAATATGGAAAAATTAGAGCATAAATTCCATGCGACATTTAGGCATTCTTATAGTACTACTAGTGCACGAAAAAGCAAGCATCGTCTCTTTTGGGGAAGAAAAACAGAAAGGCTAACGATCAACCGGTTGATTTGCCGGTTGATAACCGTTTTTTGGGCCGTGCGATGTGGAAGCGTCGGTCTCCCCCCACATGCGATCATGATGGCGCATGCGTGCGTGCGATGCGTCCCTGTGCGTGTGCCCGCTCGGCTTCAGCGTCAAGCAAGCAATCATGCCGGTGCTTATGTCCCAGCTTGACACGAACGCGAGCACGGAACACCCTGCGACAATCTCTCCTCTCACTACCGGAAACGTCAAATTTGCCGAGTGTTTTTATGTTTGCCGAGTGTATTCTCTCGGGCACTCGGCGAACAAGTTCTTTGCCGAGTGCTGCGCTAAAAACACTCGGCAAAAAAAATACTCGGCAAAGAATGGGTTTGTCGAGTGTCAAAAAAAAACACTCGGCAAAGAGGGTGTTTACCGAGTGTTTTCTTTTTTGCACTCGGCAAAGAAATAATTTTTTTTCTAGGAAAGGAGAAGAAAAAAATGAAAAAAAACTTTGCCGAGTGCCTAGATCTAGGACACTCGACAAAGGACAAAATCCTACTTAATTAACCGGCCCCAGCGCCCCTCCCGAGCAGCCCGCCCTTCTTCTTCCCCAGCGCCCCTCCCCTCCCGGCCCTAGCGCCCCTCCTCTCCCTGCCGCCGCTGGCGGCGCCCCGCCCCTCCCCCTCCCCCTTCTTCCCCGGCGGGCGCCCCTCCCCTCCCTTCTTCCCCAGCGCCTCTCCCCTCCCGGACCTAGCGCCCCTCCTCTCCCTGCCGCCGACGCCCCGCCCCTCCCCCTCCCCCTTCTTCTTCCCCGGCGGACGCCCCTCCCCTCCCTTCTTCCCCCGCCGGCGCCCCTCCCCTCCCCCTTCTTCTTCCTCGGCGGGCGCCCCTCCCCTCCCCCTTCTTCTTCCCCTGCGGGCCCCCCTCCCCTCCCCTTCTTCTTCCCCGGCGGGTGCCCCTCCCCTCCCTTCTTCCCCCGCCGGTGCCCCTCCCCCCCTTCTTCCCCGGCGGGCGCCCCTCCCCTCCCCCTTCTTCTTCCCCCGTCGGCGCCCCTCCCCTCCCCCTTCTTCTTCCCCCGCGGGCCCCCTCCCCTCCCCTTCTTCTTCACCCGGCTGGATCCAGCCCTCCCTCTCCCGGATCCGGCCGGTGGCGGCCGGATCTGGCGGCGAGCGGCGCGGTGAGGTGGTGGCGGCGGCGGCTTTGGTGGTGGTGGTGGTGGCCGGCAGCTATGGTGGTGGTGGTGGTGGCGGCGGCGGCAGCGGGGCGTGGTGGTGGCGGCGGCGACTTGTTTTTTTTTATTTTTTCCGAAAAATATTTGCCAAGTGTTTTTTGGGTACTCGGCATAGTCTTTGCCGAGTGCCCGACGATTGACACTCGGCACACAGCTCTTTGCCGTTAAAACCTACGCCGAGTGTCGTTTGCCGAGTGTAACACTCGGCAAATACTTTGCCGAGTGTTTTTGGGGCTCCTGTATCCCGTAGTGTCTCTCACCTCCTTGTGTGGATTTTATTTATTTATTTTAATTTCTGAAGAATTTGTGAATAATTTGATATATATTTCTCTGATGTCTGGAATTCATAGAAATAATTTATAAATCTTTTTAAAAATTTTGGCATATATTTGTGTTATTCCCAAATTACACCACTCTTTTCAATAAATTACACTGAAGAAATCATTGTAAATATAGTAATAAGAAAGTGTAAATATAACTATAAGACAGTGTAAGTGTATGAGAAAATTTTGATTGACAGGAGGGGCTAAAATTCCCAGAAAAAACTTAACAGTGACTTGCAAGGGTAAGAAAAGCGTAGCGAACCAAACGACTGCATGCATACGCCAGTTGCAAAAGTGGTGTGGTAAATAGCTTGCCTGCGTGTCGTAGCCCTGCGGCAACTGGGAGATGAAGTTGTGGGCGTTGGCCGCCTTCGCCGCCGCGACGACCTCCTCCTCCGTGGCTTCCTCCTTGCCGAACAGGATGTTCTCCCGGATCGACGTCGCGAACAGCGCCGGCTCCTGGCTGACGAGCCCCATCTGCGCGCGCAGCCACTTGAGCCGCAGCCACCGGATGTCCACGCCGTCCAGGGTCACCTCCCCGGCCGCCGGGTCGTAGAACCGCTCCAGCAGCGCGATCACCGTCGACTTCCCGGACCCGCTGCCGCCCACCATCGCTACCGTGCGCCCCGCCGGCACGCGCAGGTTGAAGCTCACAAAGATCGGGGTCTCCGGCCGCGACGGGTAGCAGAACTCCACGTTCTTGAATTCCACCTCCCCGGCGACGTTGGCCAGCTCGTCGCTGGCGCTGCTCTCCGAGTCGATCTTGGGCACCCGCTGGATCACCTCCTGGACCCTCTCCGCCGCCGAGCTCGCCTCGGAGAAGTACTTGACGTTCGACAGCCCGGACCCCAGAGCTCTGCATGGTTTCGTTAATGGCGCCGTCATCACATTATCATCTAGGACTAGGAGTAACATGCAGCAGAGCAGACTGATGATAAAATCACGGTTACGTACAGGCCACCGACGACAATGGCAGCGGAGACGGCGAAGACGGTGCCGCCCTGGTATCCGTGGTACATGACGAGGCGGCTGCCGTACCAGACGTTGAACGCCCAGATGGTGAAGGTGATGCCGTTGCTGCCGATGGCGACGCCCTTTGCGAGTCCCTGCTTGATCCCGAGCCTCGCCGACTCCTCGAGCGCGGCGGAGAACTGCGCCATGGTGGTGTGCTCGGCTACGAACGAGTAGACGGTGCGCACGGACGAGACGGCCTGCTCGGCGATGGCGCCGGGGCGGGTGTACTGCTCCCTGATCCGGCGCGCGAGGCCGATGAGGATGCGGCCGTACATGAACCCGGGGATGATGAGCAGCAGCACGGACGGCAGCGCCACCAGCGTGAGGTGCCACAGCAGCGCGAACCCGACGGCGTAGCTGCCCAGGAACATGGAGCAGTTCATCACGAAGTTGGGCACCTTCTCGCTCAGCACGTCCTGCACCACGAGGCTGTCGTTGGAGACGCTGGTGATCACCTCCGACGTGGACCCCACCTTGAGGTCGAAGTACTCCACGTCCTGCCGGAGCACCGCCCGCAGGTACCGCTCCCGCATCCGCGACGCCTGCCGCTCCGCCGTGCGCGCCCAGCAGTACCCCTCTGCGTGCATATATGCCAACGACGGCAGAACGATTATCAGCTAGCACGTACGGTGCGCGCGCAAGCAAGCAAACCGCCAGCGGCGGCATTGGCACCCATCCATGCGTGTGCAGCGCCGGCTCACCTAGGAACGCCATGACCAAGCTGCCGAGCGCCAAGAAGACGAGGTTCCGCGCGTTCTGGTAGCCGAGAAGGAGAGGAAACGACGTCAGCTTTTGCTATGACACTGGCCAGAATCAACCGGGAGGCGAGAGAGACATCTACCTCGTTGACCTTGGAGCTGAACTCATCGAGGAGGTCCGGCCCGTTGCCGAGGTCGTTGAAGATGCGGCTGGTGATCAAGAGCATGACGGGCGTGGACATGCCGTCGCCCATGGCGCCCACCAGGCCGAGCACCATGAGCACCACGTCCGCGGCGTCCGCATGCATGAACACCGACGCGAACGACCGCATCACCGGCGCCGAATTCTTGGCCTTGGCCGCCGCCTGCTGCAGCCCGTCGTCCTTACCCATGTCGGCCGGCGAGGTCGTCGTCGCTGCCACCCCACCGCACTCGCCGCGCCGTGTCTCGCTTGTAACCTTGCCCCTGTTGCGGGTTTTGTGAATCGTGATGGTCTGATGGGCAATAATAATAGAGTATATAAGAGAATTGACTTTGGCTCACGGCTCTTGTGGCCAAGCTACCTTAGCTAGCTAGCCTTTGGCCTCGTTTTCAGGCCGTTTAGGCGGTAGGCTCTCTGACTGAACCTCTGGAGGAGAAGAGAGAAACTGAGGGCTCTTATATAGGGGTACGTCTCAGCTAGGCGCATGCGCCATCACTAGTCAACAAGATGTGCTTGTGTCCTTGCTTGTCTCGTGTCATTCTCTCTGTTCGCGCATCATTATGCTTGGAAACGCCATTCCCAGCATCTGCTATATGCTGAAAGAAAAAAAAATCAAAGTATTTTCAATTAAAAATTAATTAGTCGTACTACACAAAATATTTTCTCTCCATCCTAAAATACATGACGTTTTTTACTTTTAGACATTTTGTTTGATTGTTTGTATAAATTCAAATTTTTTGTATAAATATTATTTATTTTGTTTGATTTATTTTATCATTAGAGATACTTTAATAATGACTTATTGATTTTATTATTTGTAAAAACAACTGAATAAAATAAATGGTCAAATATGATATCGAAAAGTCAAAAGTGCCATCTATTTTGGGACCGAGGGAGTAGATGTTTTCGATTTCCAGAGACAAGCAGTGCTAAATGATCTATGTTAATGTACTCCCTCCGTCCTTGAATAAATAGATTTTTCTAGAGTCGTCTTAAGTCAAACTTTTTAAACTTTAACCAAATTTCTAGAAAAGTCCGTCAAGATTTATGACATAAAATTAGTATCATTAGATATATCATAAAATATATTTTCATAATGTGCTCATTTTATGTCATAGATGTTGGTACTCTTTCATATAAAATTAGTCAAACATAAGATTGTTTGACTTGCACGGATTCTTGGAATTGATTTATTTGTAGATAGAGGGAGTATTATTTAAAGAGGCTGTCGACTAGCCACCCGCGCCCACTTATCTCTATAAATGATTTAAAAAACTGCCAAAAAATAGCAAAACATTTTTCTAAACTCTAAATAGGCACTGCGGTTGAGCGTCCTAAATCATGTTTTTTTTCCTTTCGAAATACATGCACGTGTGCTTCCTATGGTTCAAACTCATGACCTCTTCTCGCGTAACTTCTTACCACATTACTACACACTAGTGAGTATAGGATTTTATCCTTTTGTATTATCATTTAATAATCTTATGTTAAATATTTTGGTTTCTGAACGATCACGAATGAAAATATAGTTCAACTACAGAATTTCAGGTTTTGGCCCCGTTCGGCTTGCTAAATCTTGGCTGAAACTGCCTGAAAAATACTGTTCTGGCTGAATTGCTGTGAGAGAAAAACACTGTTCCGGCTGAAAAAAAAATAAGCCGAATATGGGGTAAGCCGGACAGGGCCAATGTCGAGCACAACAACTTTTGGTGTCAGGTGTTTCCATCCGAGATTGTTTAAAAATTCAAATCTCAAAATCCAATAACTTAAAATGAATATGTGACATTTTATACAATCTCAAATCCAAAATTAACCACTACAATTTTAGTATTGACCAAGGCAGACCATTAAGAATCAAACGTGAGTAAGGATATATGCACGTGAGGTCGTCGTCTTAGAAAATGAACTGACTTTAAACATGTGGGGAAAAAGCATTTGAATTGTTGCATATGACTCAATGCAAAATGGTCAAATGCGTTGCCCCCAAGGAAGAGAGAGTGCACGATATGATGCTCCTAGCTATCTCCAACAAGCTAAGGACACGACGACACTTGGCTGGGATAACGTAAGTACATACGTGCTCGCCATTAAAAAAAACCGTAAGTACATACGCAATTTACCCAAACGAAGTGGAGGTTGGAACTGGAAGGAGGCCCATTATTACGTTAACTGCATGCATGTATGTGTGATATACTCGCTGTTGTTTACGTGGTCCAACCGGTATAGTCGCTGTGGTCTTCCTAGCGTCACTGACTAAAGGGCCTGCCATACATAGCCACACCATAGTCGCTGCGGTCTTCCTAGCGTCACTGACCAAGGGGCCCGCTATACATAGCCACACCATCAATAAATAAGATAAAGTTCAGCATTTCGGTCGCTAGAGATCAAGTGACTCAAGGATTGCGTCGTTATTAGGGCTACAAGAAACATGATCTTTTCCAACATTTTTTTTTGTGAGCGGCCAAAACGATTCTTTGTGTTTTTAATTTTTTTTCTCAAATGTGCAAGAGGACTGCGCATTTTTATATACTAGGATAGAAGAATTGAAAGTTTGCATGATCTTAGGCGGATGATATTTTTTCTAGTATAATTTGGAACTTTTTCAATGTTTTTTTTATCAAGTCCCCAACAAACTAGCTAGTTGCCCAGTGTTAAAGTCATTGGCCGCTTGTAAAAAGATAATGAAGTTGGTCTTGAAGGCCCCTGTGATGTTCTGAAATGGATTCCTTTGTCCATAACGTGCCGTCGGATATTATTATTGTCAGAAGTAATTTTAGTTTTCAAAACAAATTAGTACGTAGGAGAAATACCGATTATTGTAGTATAATAATCTATGAAACGATGAGGCTAAACGGGAGATGAGGACAAAGACAATAAACCCTTATCATCAGGCAACTGAAAATGAGTGAAAACCCTCTAACGTGGCCGTTGGTTTGGATGAGACCTCCCTCGCATCTTGAACAATTTCTCTTATGATGATTAGGGCAGTCCCAATTGTGCATTGATAATGATTTCTATCCTCATTAAATGACTTGCCACGTAGGCAAAACGCTGACATGGCAACGTAATTAATGGAGAAAGAGAGCAAAAATCATAGAAATGGTTTCTTCATGAAGAAATCAGGTCTACTCTTGACCCAATGCACCAAGAAACCATGAAATCGCCATTGGGGAGAAACCACCAGTTTCTAAGGAGCTCGTGTCGCACTCCTATTGGAGGAAGAAGATAGAGTTGGGAGAGAGAAAGAGAAAATAATTATTACTCATAGAAATCATGGGTTGAAAAACAGTACTTTTTTTATGCGGTATCATATGTTATAGAAACTATTAGTTTCTTTTATTGGGACTGCCCTTACTACCCGTGACAATCCTGACAATTAATATACGTACTATAACATAGCAAGTGATGGTTGACTTGGGATTGGGAATGGAAGTATGAGCTCGGCTGGCGGCCGAGACGTCACTAGTGACGACTGTGTTGCATGGCTGTGGTACGGCTCTCCTCTCTCCTCCCTTGGGGCGTGCAGAAAGAGAATCTTCAGATCATGATCAGCTGAGCCACGTGTACACGCGGCAGCTGCGCTGATCAAGTCATAAAAACTGCAGGACCTAGGAGTAGCTATACCAAGGTCATGGTCATGGCCATGCATGCACATCATTAATTAGTTTAGCCGTGATGATAAAGCATGTTTAATTAAGGAGTTGATTAATTAGAGCCGGTGGCGCGCGCGGTGGATGGGTCCGGGTCCGGCACGCAAAGCACGCACGGTCGTACGTCGTCCACGCCTGCAGGTCAGGTCGGTCGATCAGGTCGCCAGCTGCAGCCGGTTTCCCGTGAGCAACACACGGGACTCGAAGGAGAGGGCGCGCGTGTGCGTGGTGTGGCCGAGTCTCTCTCCTGTCGGTTAATTACCACACTTAGAGCAAGTATAATAGCAGGCTGTAAGCCGACTAAATGCTGAGGTGGAGGAGAGAAAGGAGGAGAGAGAGGAGAAGCGGGCTGTAAGCTTACAGCCGGCTTGGGCACAAAAACTAAGAAAGTCTGTGAGAGAGATAAGTGGGCCATGTATTAACCGTAAAGAGCTGACTATTATATGAGTGGGCTGAGAGAAGGCTGCAAAGAACCTTACCGCCAGCTAGCCGGCTGTATTATTAGCCGAGGCACGGGCGCGCTACACAGCTGCTGCTGGGCCTACTACGCGTGTGAACGTGATCGCGCCTGTGACGCTGACGCCTAGTAAACGCAGGGATCATATCTCCAGGCGGGCACCGTACCAGATCAGATCATCAGAGTATCAGACGTTGATTTGGAGTCGTTATTAGTGCCTGCTCCCGTAGTTTGGGAGATCTACAACCTTGTATGTTGAGTTTTTTCATTTGAGGACGTTAAGATGTTTAAAAAAATAATATAAAGTTTCAGAAGCATAATAACCACGTAGCAGTGCTGGTTGCATTAGGCAAATAATATCCTTTCTGTATCGTGTCCAATAAAAATACCTTTTACATCAAAGTTGTAGCTTTCAATAAGATCTACAACTTTATAGTTTTGAGCTTTCATATTTGGAGTCGTTAAGTGCTCAAAAAAAATAAAATAGAATTTCAGTAGCTTAATAATCGCGTACTAGCACTTACATCAAAGCCTAGCTCTTGTCGCATTAGAAAAATAATATCATTTTTGTATCGTGTCAAATTAAGGTACTTTTCATATCAAAGTTGGAGCTCTCAATTAGATCTACAACTTTCATTTAAAAGTATTTTTATGTGACATCAAATAAGAAATATACGATATTTCTAAAAAGATAAGCTTCGATACACTATTAATATGCTGCTAAGACTTTATATTAGTTTTCAGAGTATGTTAACGACCTTGAATATGAAAACTCAAAATTATAAACTTGTAGATCTCACTAAAGGCTACAACTTTGACATAAAATGTATCTTCATTTGACATCATACAAAAACGATATTATTTTTCTAATGCGGCAAACACTATTACACGATTATTATGCTGCTGAAATTTTTATATTATTTTTCCGTGCATCTTAACGGTCTCAAATGTAAAACCAAAAACTACAAAGTTGTAGACCTCATTGAGAGGTACAACTTTTATGTAAAATGTATCTTCATTTAACAACATACAAAATAGATATTATTTTTCTAATGCGACAAGCATTATACGCTGTTATTATACACCTGAAAATTTATATTATTATTTAGAGCATATTAACTTCCTCAAATAAAAAAATTCAAAACTATAAAGTTGTAGATCTCATGGAGGGCTATAAATTTCATATAAATTTCATCTTCATCCGACGTATCAAAGAGTTATGATTTTTCAAAGGTTCGGTCTTGTCACGCCACTCCTGGTGGCACGACAGAACAATACTGCGTGACAGCGTTTTCCATGTCGGAAACCCGTCTAACGTGGCAGATGTTGCCACGCCAATGCTTATGGCGCGACCAAAAGGGTCAGATCCACACAAAAATTTTAGAGCGATTATTATTCAAATATTGAATAAAAAGGATTAAAAATAAAAATTATCCCCCCATTTCCTAATTTTGAATGGAATGCTTTACTGATTTTTTTAATTCCTTTAATTGACATAGATGCAAATACTTTACTAAGATGATGCACAAGAAAGGGTTCAGTTGGTAGAGCAGAGGACTAGGAATCTTCATGTCACCAGAACCCAAATTGTCAATAGGCTGCCCAAGAACATTAAAAATTCGTCCAAGAGACCCCCCTTAATAAAATACGTGCTATATGGCACGATCACGAAACAAAATTCGTCCAAGAGTAGCTCCACCGACTGGACTCCCGATGGAGAAAATAGGGAGAAGAAGGTTGGGAGTGATGGATACAGGGTTCAAACCCCAGACCTGTGTGTTAGGAGTTAGTGTTTCTACCACGGAGTCAAGCCACCTTTGGTGATTTAGGAATAAATCTATATATTTATTTAAACCGGATTGAACCGGCGGTCGGACCAATTGAACCAATTAAACCACTAACCGAGAGGATGACTGGCTCGATCTCCGGTCCGGTCCTAATAACTATGGTTCCTCTATGATGCGTACATAGTATGTGTCTTTCACACCTTCTTGGTTGGGTCATTCTAATGCTCTCTAGCATCCATATGAATCTTACCCTTCCAAAATAAACACCATGCATGTGGCGGTTAAAAAGGACATTACATACAGTGACGTGTTGGTTTTGGGATATTTTGCAAATTATTCTTTTGTAAATTAAGTTTCAATATTTAAAGATGGTACATATATTGATTTATCTTTAAATATAATTTCATGGAGATATACTTTTGCTTTGTTTTATAAATGTTGTGTAACAAAAATGGCTCATCAAAAGCATCATTATCTGTGACCAATGGGAATATGTCTTTTGGGGGCCTTCAATGATGTAATATATTTCAACATATCGATTCCTTAAATCTCTCCTGGCCCAATTACGGATAAATGACCATGTTATAAAATAAGTTTGGCTATGCATTTGTTCCAGTGGAACGTTTCTGCGTGACGACGGACAATCCGTGAAAACATGTGCAGTGCAGAAATGAACATCTCGAAATTGTGATCTTCACCTATGGTCTTTGCATGTCAAATTCCTTGCTAGGGTATGTTTCTAGGATACTATCGAGCATATCTAGCTAATCAAATGAACCTACATTGTGTGCATTCAACGTCTAGGTCATTGGTGGTCTTTTCTAGGTGAATAGCAATGTGATCCATGAAAATGAGGTTTGAGCTCGAATCAAGCTCACCAAGAGTCGCTAGGGGTGGTTGCTGAGCTTCTCAAGGTGATGGAGAAGCTGGATCCAACCCTTGGCTCCTCGGGCTCCTTCTTGATAGTTTCATCTCCTCCTAGCTCCAAAATGGTTAAGGAGAGAGGGCTCTTCCCTCTTCTATCCCCAACCTCTTGTGGTGAACAGCTCCTAGCCAAGCTCCATGTCTTCTTGCTGCTGGTAATGTCCTCCAATCTTTCTCCTTCCCCTTCCCCTTGCTTCTTCTTGCTCCAAGGTCATGAGAGGGTAGAGAGAGTGAGAGGGATGAACAAGAGAGACGGAGAGAGAGAGTGTGAGAGTGAGTGGGTAGGTGCTCTGGTGTTGCTTCTCTATGAAGTGGGTAGGTGGCCTGGCTTGTGGGGCCAAAGGAGCTTCACAAGTGACTCCTCATTTATGTGCATGGGATGTTCTGGTGGACGATCTGCCGATTCATCAGATGATCGTTAGAGCACGATTTGGTCTAACTACGATCTGTCTGTGTAAATGCTCCAATGAAAACATTCCGTGGTGAGGACGGACGGTCCGCTGGGACATGCAGTGCCCAGAATTATTCAGTTTCTTGATAATTTGGTTTTCAAACTTGGAATTCAAATGCATATTATGCTCATGATTAAGATGATTTTGGACAAGTCATGACCGATCATGATAGGAGGCAAGATTGAACCTTTGTACCCGTGCCCTGATATTGATGATAGTGTACTGCCACACTTTCCACCAACGACGGTGGCGTTGTCTCCAAGATCGTACACCATGACATGTATGCTTGGGTTCCTCTACTATGCGTATATTGTTTATGTGTTCATTCTGGGCTTGCGTCGTCTTTCACGCCTTCTTGGATTGTGTCTTTCTGATGCTCTCTAGCATATATATGAATCTTACCCTTTCAAAAAATACCATGTTGTAACACCCTAGGTGTTTGGCTTCGACAAAAGTGCATTTCATTTCATAAACATATGCATCATCCATGTCACCATGCCATTGTCACTGAAACATACATATGCAACATTCGCAAATTCTGTTTGTTTCATACTTGCTTATGAATGGTAGTAGTGCAACATGTGAATGCAACATGAGTTTCTCATGCCTTGAAACATGGCAACATGGTAGTAATATGACAAGTATAAAATAACAACAAAGTCATGAAACATGTGAAACATTGAATTGCAACATTTGGGTGAATTGCTTGTTTTGTTGCTTCATCACATGTGATCATTTGAAATGGGTATAGCATTTGTGTAAAGTGGTTGATTATGGTCTAATACACCTTAACTACACTAGGGTAATTGTTGGAACATTGTTCATGTAGATCAAAATGACAAAAATGCCCTCAAGTGGAGGTTTGACTTGAATTGACCCTTAGAGTGCCACTGTTTGACTGATTCAAAAGACCAACTTAGAGACTTTGCATGGTTGTGCACTCTTTACCAAAGTTGTAGCTAATTTATCAAGGAACAAAAGTTGTTTTATGATCAACTCATGAAAATGTGTGGAACAGCCTCAAACATGGCCCACAAGTCATTCTTGATGGTGGATTCAACACTGAAAAATATTCTAAGTCATAACTGCATTTTCAGTTGGATCAAGCCCACTTTGGCTTGATGTAACTTCGGATCCATGGCGAATTAGATGATGGTCCTTGAAAAGAAATTGTAGATGGATGGTAGACCTACAATTTTCATGTACACTATTTTTGCAATGGATCAACGGTTTAGCCGTACTCAGACGTTGAAGTCGCGCTGTCAATCATCATCGTGAACACTGAATCACAATTTTTAGAAAAACGGTCAGAGCTCGCCGTGGCCGACCGGCATAGGAGCTGCTCGCCGTGTGGCACGCATGCTCGGCCGAAGTCTCCACGTCGCGCGACCGAGCTCCAGAAGAAGGCCAGCGCCTGCCCGACCGGGTCGTCAGCTCCATTTGCATCTCCTTCGCCTCCACCGCGCGCAGCGACAAGCCGCAGCAGCTCCTCCATTTCCGACCACGCTTCGCCATCGCCTTGCACGCTCGCCACTGCAAAAACGTGTTGCCCAGTTCATCAACAGCTTCGCCGTGATCCCCTCTACCACCTCCACCTTTCAATCGGGTCATTTGAAGCTTGGTAAGGGCGTAATCGCCATTTCTTCCACCGCCGCCATGGCGGGACCTCGCCGGAGTTGGCGCTCCATGCGGCCAACGGTCACCGCAACCTTCCCATCCCTTCTCTCCCTTGCGCTAGGTCCTGTGAATGCCACTGATGCTCGTAGGGTCACCCATTAGGGCCGCGACGCTGTCGTCTCGCCGGAGCCGGCCATGCCGTGGCCGTGCGCCGCCATGGCCGTCGCCATTGCTAGTAGCCACAGCAATAGCTTCGATTGAGGGCACCGCTAGATGCGCTCGGGCGAGGAGAACATCGTAGTACCGCTGGACTCGCCGGAGAGGCCACCGGCGACGAGCTACGCCGCCGTCCGTTCCACCTCCCCTGCCTATCTCTCTGTCGCGTGGGACCCGCGCGTCAGCCGTCGTTCTCAGGCGGGAGCTAGCGTGGGCCGCGTCGCATTTGGGCCACGCCAGCGCGTGTTGTGTGGGCCACCGAGTCTGACCGGGCCGGCCCAGCAGTAGAGTAGGGTTTCAAATTTGTTTTTGTTTTATTCTTTTCACAGATTTGTGTATATATTCAAAAATATGTATCTCCTAGTTGGTAGATTCAAATGATGTGGTTCCAATTTTGCTGAGTTCATGATAATGTCTAGTTTATATTAAAAATATGATTTATGCCATGTTCTGTTATGAAAATGGGAGTTTCTATTTATCTCTTTTAATCATGGAGGAAATAGGGATAATTATATCTTTTTCTATGTAGCTCCAAATGGCATGAAATTTTTATGGTGTACTGCTCATATCATGAATAGCTTGTAGTTAAATTTTCATATATTTTGGACACTGTATGTAGGAGATAGAAAATTATCTTATTTGCATAGATGGATCTTGTGTGAATTTTCATAATTTTCCTATAGATCCAGTAAGGGTAAAATTTGGGGAGTGCTATTCTTATGCTAGAATGATGCTAGGAAAAATGTGAAATCTGTTGCTTGACACTTTTTATTTGGGTTTCCTAATTATGCTAGAAATACACATGCCACCTGTTATTTTGGGTACAACAAGTTCTGCTTGCCCAATGGCTTTAAAATTTTTATGGTAGTCTATGTGAAGCATGAGATAGCTACTGTAATTTTTGTAGATTTTTCTGAACAGTTTTACTATATATTGCTTTAATCACCTAATTAACTAAATAAATTAGAAAAGGATATTAAATAATTTATTTAGAAGTTGGCACTATACTTTCTAATGTTCCTCTGGTAGGCACAACAAGTTGGTAAATTGGGTTTGGTCCAATTATGCTTTTGCATCATCACTAAATATTTAATTTAGTAACCCTGTCATTTCTGGACAGATTCTAGGTTTACTGGAATTCGATTTGGTTAACGTAAGAATCATGCTTTGATGTTTACAAAGGATTTGTAGAGAATTTCATAAGCTTTCTAGAATGTCCTCATGCAAGTCATTTGAAATTGTAGAACTCTTGTTGTGATTGAATTAAGAGACTACTTGTGTGCATATGAAACTTTAAATGTTAATTTAAGTATGCCTTTACTGTTTTTAAGTTTGTGGTAATGTTCCTAGGTGTTAGGCCTTTAACTGAAGATGAGCATCTTTATCTTAGGTTATGCGAGTTAGGTAAGTTGATCTCGTTCTTCAAATTAAGTTAGATACATATTTTAAAGTGATTTGAATAGAGCTATTCTAAATCGGTAAACGAGTGTCCAGTGATGTTTTCGTTAAACATTTACTATGATTCATTCATCTTGAGCATCATGTCATTCCTTATGCATCCATGATATTTATCTTGTGCATCGGCATGCAAATAGGTGTACCGGAAGGTGTGACCCTGTTGGAATTCGAGGAACCGAGCGAGCAGCAGCAGCCGACACCGGAAGTTCAGGAGGTGCAGACTTCAGGAGAGGTGCCAGATGAGGTCGCCGTTGAGTGCCCGGATCACCGTCCGTGCAACTTTGTGAAAGACAAGCCCCGGAGCATATTAAGCCTCCTAATTTCTGAAATGCAGTTAAAGTATTATTGTTACATATATATTGTTACATTAAGTTTAGGTGTTAGATGCAAACACTTGCTGCATTGGTTATCCAATCCTTGTCCAGATATTGATACCCTGAATCCTATGTAGCTCAGGCTCGTGTAGTGCTTAGCCCTGCTTTAACACGTAGAAGTCAGGTGATTTCCTGTCACCTGCGAGATATAGGAAGATACATATGGCACGGTTGGCTATATTTGCTATCGTGGAAAAGAACCAGTCTTAATTTGAAATGAAGACCGAACGGAGGCGTGTCGGTTTGCAGTGACTCCGTCTGTGTCGATTAAGGACTGAATCTTGGAGCCTTTCCTGTTCATGTTGAACGCATGCCTCTCTCTTAGTTGGCCGTGTTCGAAAACCAACCGCGAAGCCGAGTAGCTCACCTCAGGCTGGGAGTCGATAAGTATAAAGTGCGCCTCGGAAGGGAGCTGTAGGCGTGAGTCCAAGGGCAGGTGATTTAAAAGTCCTAATTGTCCTGGCAGAAGGGTAATCCCTGAGAGTGCTGGCGCTGATCGAACCCGCGAATTTGGTTCCTGAGTTGTCCCAAAGGTGACCCATGGCTACTCTTGCAAAGTATGCCAGGGTGAGAGTTAGGAATACCCCCTCAGCTGAGTTGCAATTCGATTCGAGTCACCGTCTCTCCCGGTTAGTGAGAACTTGACGGGCTTATCTCCAAAGTAGATACACTAAATAACCTAATGGTTCGGAAATGATGATGTGATGATGACAGCCTTATTATACCTGCTATGGTTAATATTGTTTGCTCCTAATAAGTGAGTGCTCTAGTACAGGTGCTAATCTAGTGGATAGGTAAATGATGATAACTTGATGCTAAGTTTAAATTGGTTACTATATTCATAAGCTCTTTTATGCAACTGTATCCAGCTAGCCCACCTCATAAGCCTTGCATGACCCTTGGTGTCTTTTATTTCTAGTTTTGACGGGTAAGTCTAGCTGAGTACCTTCTCGTACTCAGGGTTTATCTCCCACCTGTTGCAGATGACTAGTTCTACTTTGGTTGCTGCAAGTACTGCCTTCTCCCAGCTGGGGATGAAGACTAGACCGTTGGGCGCGGTCTCTCGTAGTTCTCGTACCTGATGATGCTTTTGTGGGACATGACGCAGATCTGGCAATGTTTTTGAAACTATGAAGTTATGTACTAAACTATATTGCTTCCGCGAACTTGAACTTGGTTTGTAATATTTTATTTGAACTCTGATGGATGTAATCCGAATGCTACTTGTGAAATGTTGTAACGAATGATGTGTTGTGTTGAATCACTACGGTCTTGGTTTGTGTGTCGAGAGTTGGTTGAAATCCTTCGTGATTTCCGGACTACCGGGATTATGGGAGCTTAAGTACAGGAATTTGATCACTTCGATGATTGTTTTTGTACTTACGTTCTTATGATTTGGTCGGTTCTGTTACACATGTGGCAATTAACAAGGACATTATGTATATAGTGGCGCGTTGGTTTTGGGTTGTTTTGCAAATTATTCTTTTATAAATTAAGTTTCAATATTTAAAGATGGTACATATATTGATTTATCTTTAAATATAGTTTCATGGAGATATACTTTTGCTTTGTTTTATAAATGTTGTGTAAAAAATGACTCGTCAAAAGCATCCTTATCTGTGACTAATGGGAATATGTCTTTTGGGGCCTTCAATGCTGTAATATATTTCAACATATTTATTCCTTAAATATCCTGTCCCAGTTACGAATAAATGATCATCTTATTAAATAAGTTTGGCCCATACATATTTTTAAATGTATTTATAAAATGTATAAATATAAAATAATAATTTATGAAACTACTTTTATATGAGATGCACAAATCCTTTAGTGTCATCTTTAAGTATTCAAAGCTCAATGCATATCTATCAACAAGATTTGGATGGAACTAGAGCATATAATTCAAATGTCATGAACTGAAAGTAGCTCAGCTGTTTAGGTTCCTTGTGGCGTGAAATCTGCCCATCTGAATTTACGTCCTCAACTTATACATTGATCGTGCTTTTCTACATTTATTTCAAATTTGAATACATTCTTTTAGATAGTAGGTGACGTGTCCGTTAATAAATGGGTTTACACAGATGACACACAACAGACAACCACCGGTGGAAATGATATAGGTATATATCGAAATTCGATAATGATACACCATGGTGTCCGCCCCATCCATTCGCGCACTAAAAAAAACTCCCCATATGTGGCCCTCCGCTCGTCCCACTCCCCGCGGCGCCTCCACCCCACGCCATCCCCTGCGGCGCCTCCACCGGCCAGCACCTGCCGCTGGCCCCTTTTTCCCGTCCCCCGCCCGGCTAGAGCTCCCCGCCGGCCCCTTCTTCTCGCCCCCGCCTGGACAGAACTCGTTGGTAGACACTTGTGCCTACGGCCAGCTCCTTCCTCTCGGCCCCCGCCCGGCCAGAGCCCGTAGTCTACGCCCATTGCTGGCCTGTCCCCGCCTCCCTCTCCGCCTGCCTGTGATGGCGGTAGCCCGCAGCATGGTCAAAGCTAGCCGACGGACTGTCCTCGCCGCCCCCTCCGCTCGCCTCCAGAAGGGGCCACGACGGCGCTGCCCTCTGCCTGCCCATCCCCCCTCTGCGCTGCGTCGTACGGAAGAAGGGACGCATGCTGCAAGTGTATGTTTCAAGTGTTTCAGATGTATGTTATAAGTGTTTCACGCAGATGTTGTAAAAGTAGATCAGGTTGTTGCATATGTTGCAATGGTTGTACACGTATGTTGCAAGCTTATGTTCTCAATGTTTCATCTGTTTTTCTAGACATATGTTGCAAATGTGTTTATTTGGATGTTGCATATGTTTCATATATATGTTGCAAGTGTTTTATCTGGATGTTGCGTATGTTTTACAATGGTTTTCAAGTGTTTTTAGGTGTTTTTGCAAGCGTTTCAGATTCATGTTTCAAGTGTTTCATCTGCCTTCAGACGTATGTTCCAAGTGTTACATCTGGATGTTTTAAAAGTAGATCGGGTGTTGCATCTCCCTCCTCGCTTTTCTGCTGCCTCGCCTTCTCCTCCTCCTAGCGCCGGCTAGGCATCCGTCACCCCTCCCCCACTTCTAGATGCTGGTGATGTTCGGGGCGGCGTGAGCCCCGCGTGGGCGTGCGAAACGGTGCAGTAAATGGACTACAGGTGTGGGCATCCGGACGTCCGGACGCTAGCAAGCCCGATCAATATTTGGAAATAAGCCCTGGAAAATGTGGTTGCCTTGCTGTGCTGATTACTTAGTAGCTTGTTGTCGTGTTGGATAAACTAAATCAAGATGACAACTTTATACTTTGCCCGAGAGATAATAGTGGTAGGTAATCCAGGCAAGACAAGTATTATAAGTTAACAATGCTGAATTTTATCTCGTACGCAAAGTCTTTGTGGTTAGGGTAAAAAATCAAGTGCTAGAAGACTAACAACACCAGCTAATTAAACTTGGAAGGAAGCAATTGGCGCTGGCTACACTTTTGGGGGGCACATGTGGTTAAAGAACCCATGATAGGTCAGATGCTACGAGTAGGAGCTAATTATTCACCTTGCCAAAAGAGAGGCACACAGAGCGTTGATAAATCTACGTGAAAGACGTGATAGAGAAAGGCGATGAAAGAATAGATCCCACCTAGATAGATTGGGGATCCATGTTATGCTTTGCAGAAGAGTACCTACATATAATAATTTAAAGTTGATATATAGTCTCCCCCTATTTTAAAGTTGGCTATGTTTCGACCAAAGTACTTTTAAAGTTTTAGAAAACTACAATGATGTTGCAAATTAAAATATTTTTTGGAAAGACAAGTTGTTTGGATGTAACAAACTTTATATTTTTTTCTCGAATACACATGAGTCATTCGTATCATTGCATTAAGAAGAATAGAGTTTCAAAGTTTGTACGAGAGGCCGGCTGTTGTGGCTAAGCACTACCGGAAACCGGCACGAGTGCCGGAGGCTTTGCCGAGTGTATTTTATTGGGCACTCGGCAAAGACGGTCTTTGCCGAGTGCCAAATAAAATACACTCGGCAAAAAAAAAAACACTCGACAAAATGCGTCTTTGCCGAGTGCCTTTTCTGGCCCTCGGCAAATATGTATTTTGCCGAGTGCTATTTTTCGGCACATGGCAAAAAGCGTCTTTGCCGAGTGCCTTTTTTCCGGCACTCGGCAAATATGTATTTTGCCGAGTGCCAGAAAAAAGGCACTCGGCAAAGACGCATTTTGCCGTGTGCATTTTTTTCCCCTCGGCAAATCAGTTTTTCAAAGCAATTTTTGAAGCCCTAAATGAATTCAAATGAAAAACTTTTCAACTACAAAGTTGTATAACTTCTCAAGATCTAAAAAGTTTATTTTTGTCATTTCTTCATTTGACAAAGCGACAATAACGTTGTTCATAAAATCTACATCTCTCATATCTCTCATATTAGTTTCATGAAAGTAGAAGAGAGATATATAAGATTTGTGAACAATATTACTACCACTATGTCGGATGAACAAATGACCAAAATAAACTTTGTAGATCTTGAGAAATGAAATTTTGTAGTTGGCAACATTTTGATTTGAAATAATCTTGTCATGCAAAAACGACGTTTGAATTTGAAAATTTTAAAATTTGAATTTTTCAAAACACCTGGGATGGAAAAACTTCCTAAATGAAAATTGTAGATCTCCAAAAGTTATGAAACTATGTAGTTGACAACTTTTTGATTTGAAATCATCTTATCATGCAAAACTACGTTTGAATCTCTCAAATTTGAAATTCGAATTTTTCAAACGACCTCGGATGGAAAAACTTACTAAATGAAAATTGTAGATCTCGAAAAGTTATGAAACTTTGTAGTTGACCACTTTTTTATTTGAATTCGTTTAGAGCCTCAAACAAGCAATTTACTCTCGGTTTAGTATAATATATGATGATAGATAACGGAATCTAGATACAAGAGGGAGAGGTCGTGAGTTTGAATTCCACCGGCCGCGTTAGAGGTCGTGAGTTCGAATCCCACCGACCGCGTTAGCCGCGAATTTAGCACAAAAAATGCACCGACTTTGATGAAGACGGGCGGGCGCTGGCGGGTGGTGGCCTCCCCCGAATTTTTTTTTAAAAAAATTTACTATTATTTTTGGGTTTTTTCGTATTTTTATTTTGTCGAGTGTAAATATTTGCTGAGTACTTTTCCGGTACTCGGCAAAGGATTTGTCGAGTGTCCGACAAAAAGCACTCGGCAAAGAAGCATTTGCCGTGAAAGGATATGCCAATAGCTCTTTGCCGAGTGCAGCACTCGGTAAAGACTTTGCGGAGTGCAAAGTCTTTTTTGCACTCGGCAAAGCATGCGTCTGCCGTAGTGAAGGTTCGCTAGGAGCTACATCTTGAAGAAAAACTACGAGCGCGGCGCGCGGCTGGGCTTGACACTACCCGGTTGCCAAACATCCCAGGCCACATGCGCCGGCCAAATCTATCGCTCGGCCTCGGCCTTGATCACCGCCAGCAGTTTGGACACCATTGAGGGAGCCCCCTAAGGCAGCGTGCGTTCCTTTCTTTCCAGATTTGCTAGGAAACCAATGTGAACAGTGAGTCGATGCCGGCCTTCTGCTGTCCATTCCATGCCATTCTTAGTCTGCGGCTCGGCGCCAAGCAGCGATGATCGCGGCCGACGCCGGTGGCATCCGTCTCCCAAGAGCCTGAAGGATGCAGCCCCAGACTTCCCTTGTGAATGGGCACTTGCAATGACGTGGTCAATGGTTTCGGGCGCCTAGTCACAAAGGTAACATAGCTCCCTTGCGTCGAGGCCGTGGCGTGCTCTCCGATCGCCCGTCCAGTGCCGTCTACCCAAATTAAGCAAGCCACAGGAAAATCTTGACTCGCGGAGTAGCCGGAGAATTGGATGCATGCGAGTGAAGATTGGAGTATGCTGACTTCGCCGACGCCGAGTTCTTGCCGTCGGCGGGTCCATCTCCAAACTGTCCGGTCTGGATGGTCATTTAGTTCGATGTAGCATATTATTGCAGCTATAGTAATTTTTATAGTTTAAAGTCCACTGTAAACTTCTTTTTCAAACAGTAATAATTGTTCACCAATAATCTCTTATCCACAAAATATATATGTCATTGGGTAATATAATATAGTGAATTTATAAATATATATTGCAGCACCATAGCCTAGAAAATACTAGACACTGAAGACCTGCACGTACTGAACCGATGTTATCGTATAGATCGGTCTCTCTTCTGTCTCAGTCATTAAAAAATATAAGATCATCGCCATTAACCAGTTAATTTAATTTCAACAATTCATGTGGACGACTACCTTACGTGGCTTGGGAGAACAAAGGACCTGTGTCAAGCATCAATGGTTCCAAGCAAAAAGAAAAAAACACTAGCCATGAAATGGAGAGACGGCTCAACAAGAGACGATGTAACACGTACGACACCTGCGCCTGCGTGGGGTAAGCTTTGGCCCAAGATTTAATTTAGTTAAACAACAAAAAGATGCATTGCATTTGCTTGTAAGCAAGCAAATAAATAACTACACTTGGGAGCTTTTGAGCGCTTTCAGCAATTTAAGTGACGCATATGAAGATATATTTTTAGATAAAGAAAATAAATCTGGCTTCATCTCTTATAACCAAGAGAATCAACCATTTATTACAGTATCTAAATAGTAAGAAGAAAAAATCAACCCAAAACTCAATCCTAGCATTATTTGGCCGTCCAAAAGAAAGTGCAGTCGCCTCGAGCAATCGACAAGTCTGGATGATGCACTTCTTGTTGGCTTTACCATGTTGCAAATGCGCACATTGGAATTCTCAGAATAGTACCTGCAAAAGAGTTTTGGGTCAGCATTTATAAAAAACAATAACATTCCAACAAATTGATGCACCTCCTATCAACAAACAAAGCTTTATTTGAACTCCCTTATTTCTACCACATTTGGAAAGGTCGTGAACATCTCTCGGAGGTTATAATAAAGCCTAAAGCCAATTATTACACAACACTCCCCAGGAATTTAGCTTAAATCCATTTTGTTTTTTAAGGGGGTCTAGAAACAAATTGCAGAATATATGGCATCAAGGTTCATGGATATTGTACAAAAAGACCCCTTCTATATAGTTGTATGATGATCATCATCGCTTTTGGCTAGACGATGGGCAAAAGCCAAACATGAAGATATAATTAACCGACTTTTTCGTATCTTTTCCTTCCCCTCTACTTTGATCATATCTGTGTCTCTATCTATGTGTAAATCAAGACCTTTGAAGTGGCAAAAGCAAAAGGGTTGGCTCATTGTTCCCCTCGGACCATACCCATCCCATTTCATATTTACTTTGCAATCTAGCAACGCTCTTGGCCGTTCGTTCTTCACACACACTTGGCTTTGCATGCATGCTGCAAAAGGCAATGGATATGTACCAAAGCTACTGGTAGCTTAATTACTTAGCTGCTAGGGAGTCATTCACTTTCCCTCTAGAGACGACTGCACATGAGCTTTAGCTTCAGCTCCTTTTCCATATCGTTTTGATTTCAAGTTTCATGTCATTTATTTGCTTGATCTGGAACTAACCCTGCAATAATTAGTAATGGCACGCTAATGCCCCTATACTTGTAATCTACCCCGTCCCAAAAAATGCAAATTTTCTCACTTTTTGATAAGTCAAACCATTTTAAATTTGACCAAGTCTATAAAAAAGAGAGTAGTAACATTTATAATACTAAATAAGTATAATTAGATGAGTTAGAGAATATATTTTTATAAGTAAATCTATTTGGAGACATAAACATTGATCAAACTTATTAAGAAAATTTGACTTGGTTCAAATATTGAATTGACTCTTTCTGGGTATGGGGTGGGGGAGTAACTAGCAAATTAACACTGGTTTTATGGCCCTATTAATTTGGTATAGCCCATATTTGCTACCGAAATGCTCCACCGCGGACGACCGTCCCGCACCCGGATGACGGACGCTACCTGGCCTCACATGGTCCATGTATTCTTCCACCACACAAATATCTACTCTCGATAGGTTGCTAGACTTATCCTCTCCGGTTCCATCTCCTCCCTATCTCTCCCTCCGTCTCTCCATTCAAAGCAACAAGGAGAGGAAGGATGTCGTGCAGCCTGTGACTCTCCTCCCCCATCTCGAACTCGCGTGCTTGCCAGGCATGGGGTGTGTGGCAGAACCGCCTAATCTAATGCCTCACAGGAATGCTCGTCTTCCATTAGACACTAAGCACTCGAACGAGAACACTAAATTACTCGGTTCCGTCGGGCCCACCCCAAGGGAGAACCCGAAAATCCACATTTTTGCCATCAGGATCACAAATGAGAGAATAAAGCTTACATCATTCTGAACCATTTCTTACATCACTTTTAATACAACATCAGAGTATAATAATTATTAACATAACAGCGGAATGAAATCATATTATCAGAGTTGTAAACAATTTAATTGAACAGCGGAATATAAACATGTGATCAGAGTTACAGCGGAAATAAACCTCTATTAATGACATGATGAAGTATTGATATATAAACTACGACAACAGATTATTAAACTTCCATTTATAAAAACATTTGGTGAGAGTTATAAATAACAACTACGATCGCAGCGTAAAGGAAATCCTCGCTGAGCCCACCAGGAGGAATCCACACACAAAGGTCAGCTCTAGCATCCACTTGTCACCTGCAACAGGGGAAATAAAACCTTGAGTACTCAATTGTACTCAGCAAGACTTATCCGACAGGAGAAAAGAAAAGACACCAAGGATATGCAAGGCTATCTGGCTCGTGGGTTTATTGCATTTGCAGGAAGCATTACTAAGCGTGCGTCCTTATGTTTGATTTTTATTAATAGCCGCATTGGTTCATTAACTAACCATTCTATGTAAGCACCTATGCTACTTTCAAGCAGGTGGTAAGAAATCAGAGTTTCTTTTTCCATTCTATCTTTCATCTTTCAGTTCTTACTACGATGCTAAACCGTAGACAAGCCATACTGGATAGCTCAGCGATTCGCGAATCAATGCCCCCAGCTGGGTACCCCGAAAACACACGCCCCGCTTGTACCCCAGGCACAAGCAGGATCAACCCATCACTCTCCTGTCCCGGGTGTCCAGGTCCCCGTCCAAACTGGGACTCCAAGCCCCCGCCCCTGAGTCCCGGACTCAGTGCGGTGCAAGGACCTCCTCCACCAAAACAAAACCCTGATAGTCGGTCCGGAAAGAGCCAGATCCACGACAAGAGAGCAACAAGTCTTCCAAGTGCCCATACACAAGTATGTGCTCGGGATAATAAGTCTGTGACCTACCTAGAGTCATATGCAATGATCGGTCCTTAACCGACCAGACAGGGAAAAACGGCGTAACCAAGCTATGACCCGCCTCCACGGCGACACAACTTCTTACACCCACCAATACCCAAACCACATCCCTGCCCGGTCACCATTTTCCTTTCCACCATTTTATATCTTCCAAGTGATAATCATATAGTAACATATTTCCTATATCTCGCGAGTGACAGGCAATCACTCGACTTCTACCGGAGTCCTGTAGCATAGCAATCTACACGATCCTGTCATACTAGTAAGACTCATAGGATAAAGATATATATATATGCAAGTGGGTTTCATTCAACTCCTTAAAACTTAATGCAAAAATATAATTTAAACTGCAGATAAGTAGGGGTTATGCATCGGGGTTTGCCTAGATAAGATATATTTAAAAGTTAGTATCTGCATCCTCAGATCATCCGAATAGAAAACCCCTCGCATCATCTCCTGGAGAGAATACCAATACACCATCTTCAGATTCCCAATCATCCTTCAATTGATCCGTTGGTCCATCATCGTACCTATATGATATGCAATGCGATGCACATGCAAAGACATAATTAATCGACTGCAATCGTGACTCGTAAAATACGACATACGCCTCTCAAGCTAACGAGCTAGTTCTAACGACGACCGTACTTAGCTACGTATCCATGTTGTCGAACAAGGCATTATTTCCCAACAGTTGTTTTTAGTTATACAAACCAACGTTGTTTCTTCCTTCCTTCTATCTGATTTACTATATTCGGATTAGGACCTCATTGTCTATCTAGCAACTAATTATTGCTAGAAATCTACTGTCGAATTTTTAGAGCTAACGCTATTACCAATTTATCTGGGAAATTCCTACAAGTTCATCTCTTACAATATTAAGCATTTTAAAAATAATTATATAGCTCCCAAAAATGTTACCAAACTATGTGAACAAAATATACTAACAGGTAGAGCATGATTTTAGGAGACTAACAAAACTGGTTTCATAATTTTTGGACTCCTATACCATTTTATATCGATTTTACCAGTTAAACTTAGAAACCGATTTTTGAAAAACGTTTCAACACTGGTACGGCCGGTAGCCACGAACTGGCCCATCAGGGCGCGGCACGCGAGCAGCCCAGCAAGCCACACAAGGGCGCGCGGCCTAGAAGACACTAGGCCGGCCCAGGCGCAGCGGCAGCAAGCGTGGGCGGCAAGCCGGCCCAACGCGCGCGGACGGCCCAGGCGGGCAAACGGCGCGGCAGCGGCCCAGACGGGGGCGCGCGTGGCCCATCGCGGGGACGGGCGCGAGTGGCCTAGCGCAACATGGCCCAACAGGCACACGCGTGGCCCAGATGGCAGTGGCGACGGAAATATTGCGAAACGGCCCCTTGCACTTTGCCTAATCGTGCCGAGATCCATGAGCACTATTCAAACGAGTCATGTATTTGCAGTAAGAACCCTGTATAAAATATCTTCTTGGATCCATGCCCTTCTCACCTTGTCTTCAATCTCAGAACAGAGCACCAGGGAAGACATGGCGGCCGGCGGACGCTGCAGCTACGGCCCAGCTCGGACCCGCGGGCAGGGCTCCAGTCACGGCGGCTGCGGCAGCAGCGCAGGACCATGGGGCACGGCAGCGCGGCCCAGTTGCGCGCTGCGGGCAGTGGACCGGCGTGGGCCGAGGCAGGCACGACGATGGTGGCTGGCCATGGCGGGCGCTTGCGCGCGGTCAGCAGCGAAAAAAGGGAAGGAACGGAGAGCCACGCGCGGCCAAGGAACTCACGCACGCGTGCGCACATGACGGCCACGGTCAGAGCAGCAGGCGCCAATGTGGACCCGAGGAGCGCGGGCACGCTCGCTCGCGGGGACGGGCCAGCGTTGGCGGGACGCTATGGCTCGGCAGAAGGGCGCCCGGAGCAGCGGGTGCGCTCGCTCCTGGGGACGGCCAGCACCGGCAGGGGGGCAGGCGGGCCGCGCAGATGACGGCATGGCGCGGACGCTGGGAGGAGAGGCGGCTGACCGCCTGGCCACAGCGGCATGGGACGAGCAGCGCGGAGAAGGAGAGGAGGGGCGCCGGTGAGCGGGAAGAGCACGGTAGCGCTCCAGGGCGCGGGGAAGGCGCATCCAGGCGCGGAAGGGGGCGCGGGACCATGCGGCTCGACGCGCACGCAAGGAGAAAGGAGAATGACGGTGGACGAGCAGGGAGCAGCGTCATGGCCAATTTCCAGCGCGTACCGAGGGGCAGCAGCCAGGCGACTGCGGTGGTCGGACAGCGGCATGGCTTGCGCCATAACGCCGAAGCCAGCAGCGAAGGCAAGCTGGAAAAAAAACAGGGCTGGGGTCGCGGCTTTAGCACGGGGATGGTGCGCGGCCATGACTGGCACGGCGCGCTCGCAAGGAGGAAAAAGAGAATGGCGCCGGTATAGGACGTAGTCAAAGGGAAAGAAGAACGGGCAGCTACGCTGGCTCGGCTGCTGGTGCTGTAAAAAGTTGGAAACGTCACATGCCAGAGGACGGACACGGGAGTAGGCCAAGGCGACTAACAAGGTGAGCAGGGCAAGGGCAGGGTGCATGTGGTACCGCGTGGTCGGCATGTCGCCTGGCACGGACAGCGCCACAAGGTGCGCCTACGCGCGGTCAAACGCAACAGCGGCTGGCAACGTGACGAAAACAGCGGCATCAAGACAAAGCCATTAGTTTGACGAGACAACAGAGGTAGTGGCTGCTCAGCGGTTCCTTCGTCATTATTTTAAATACAACCAAAAACAATACTCCGGATTTTACTTAAGTACTATATATTAGTCGTATCGTATTTTGTTTATAAAAAATTGTTTTTTTTCGTGTTTAATCACTTAAACATGCCGTTCGCTATTTATTTGCTAGAATCGTTGTTCGACATTCCTAAATATTCCTACTCATGACGTAATTTAACTTGAGCATTTACTTGAGTCCGCGAAACTAAGTCACACAGGATTCGCTTATCGCATCGAGTACGTTTAAATAAAAAATTCAAGAAAAACTCATTACAAAAATTTTTGCTTAGGCCCTAATCGCGGCGCTAAATAAGCTCATAACACCAGGGTGTTACAACCAATCCCCCTTAAAAAGAATCTCGTCCCGAGATTCGAAGCTAAAACCAGAAAAGGGGAAACGCGATTACACTTCGTAGATCAGGGATTACACGAAAGATTTCACGACTTCGAATACTAAACCACACGGGGATCTAGGGATACATGGTTATAAGCAACTAATACAACCGAGACTTACTCCAGAAGTCGAGATAGACGAGGACAATGGAGAAACAACAAGAAGATGATTATCCAAATCATGGCGTAGCACCAACAGATCCAGAAACAGTCAACTGAGAAGTAAAACATCACGAACCCTAAGACCAAACTTAACCAAGAGAACTTGAACTTCCTCGACGAACCGGATCCTTTCTTCTTCTCAGATCACACCATCACCTCAGACAGACGAACCTAGCTTCACAACGTTGACTGGATTTTGTAGCTCTGCTGTGAATGCGAGAGGAATGGGGATAAAGAAGAAGAGCAAGGATTAAGGGTATCTTATATAGGCGGAAGGATATGGGAAGCAACACACCGGAACAGATGCGGCGGGGATGGAATACATAGACGGCGGATGCTGTGGAGATAAGGTCGAAGACATGGTGCGCTTCCTGCGCGAGCGGCAGAGGGGGAAATAAAGGAGAGGAGAGGGGGTCCGCTCGACGAGGCAGGCGTGCGGGCGGTCGTGTCACCAAAAGAAGAAGGAAAGGAGAGGAAAAAGGGGGGGTTCAGTACGAGGGATGAGGCGTGAGAGTCGAGAGCCGACCGGATGCCAGGAAAAAGGAAAAGTGCACAGTGCACAAGGGCGAGCACAGCACGATGCCGCAGCCACGCGCGAAGGGGGCCCTAAGGGCCCGATACAGACAGTGCTCGCAGGGCACGTAGAGAAATAACCCGGCATACATAGCGCGGTCAACTAAGCACATGGCTTTGGACAAGACGTCCACTCAGACTTTTACGACTATCCACGGCTAACCTTCCGTACTACTCTTCTTTCTCTTTCCTTTACTCGACCAGATCTGTATTTCATGTAGACTGAGACTAGGTCATAATTTCTTTCTCCAAAACCATCTCCTCTTGGTTACTAGAGAGATCACTTTTGCATCAACCCGTTGTGGATTTCCCATTTGAACACCTGAACATTTCCAAGGAGAAAATTTTTAAAACAAAACGGTACGGCAGTGTAACTTGGTAAAGGTACTTGGTTAACAATCTCGATACCAGCACGTGCCGAGCAGCGTCACATGTGGCAGCTGTTCCACAGAGAGCCCTCGGTTTCATCGCGGCACCATAAGCTTTTAACCAGGCAACTATTACCAACTTACACGTCATGAAGGCAGTGGGGTCATAGACCACAGAATAAGGGAAGTATTGCAAGGGAAAAATTCAAACAATAAAGGTTCCCTCCACAACAAGGGACAAGGAATTCAAATCCAACGATGGATTTGTTTTAAAGAGATTCAAGTGTTCTGCTGGGACATCCACAATTAGTCGATACAATATCCTATATTATCCAATGACGGCTAATCTACTAGTATCTGAATGGCAACTTCTCTTGTAACTCACTTAACATTGCCCTTGAAAACTTGGAGCACGTCTAACGAGACTTAAAGTAGATGAACGCAATAAACACAGCGAAATAATTAAAATGCATATTCCAACAATCTTATATAGGTACAGCGTATAGGCATTCAGGCTCCATTCACGACACAGCATTCGCCTACAGTCAGACGATCTCAACAACTACGAACGACGAACAACAGGCAAGAGTATAATACCGGGGGACAACGACAACAAGCACTACTACTATGGTACAGCATCCCAAGGTAACTAATCTACATCTTCTCGTGGCAATGCCTGAGTGAGAGGAACCAAGGGCTCTTCTTCTGACACTTTTGAGGGTGGAGGTGCTGGCGGTTCTGCAACACCAGTTCTTCTTCTTTCTGGTGGGTGGATAGGGATCCCTTCCAAGATCGAGGAATCCTACCTTTCAGCAGCCAGCGTCCTCCGCTCGGCCCTAGTGACAAGATAGGCCACCCACAGCTGATGAACATGCCGATCTTCGGCCTCCTTTAGGGCTTCCTCCATGGCAGCCTCTCGGCTCTCAGCAGTTGTAGCACTAGCATGCGCTTCGGTGAGCTGCACCTGGAGCATCCGGTTGAAGATCTCGGCTTCCTCGGTGCGCCGAAGGCACACCCCTAGTTCCAAGGCTCGACGGTCGTACTGCTCATCCAGAGCGAGCAGGTACATGGTCAAGTGCACCACGGTGGGACTATCCTCTTGCACATCTCGTCCTTGCAAAGCCTCCATGCGAGCCCTCCATGCCCGCCGATTCTTGTGCAAAGGTGGAAAGAACCGCATGGGGGTACGAGCAATGGGCTCCTCATATATCTGACAGAGGTATCGCAAGGCCTTGCGGGCCACAACCTGGTAGGTGTCGACAAAGCGAAACCCGGTTACGGTCACACTCCAGGCTTTGGTGAGGTCGGGGAACTCCTCACTCTTCCTAATGTAGACGGTAACCTCACACCGCTCGGTGCCATGCTCCTCATACTCATGGCCTCATACTCAGGACGATCTCTGACTCTGAGCTTTTGCAGGGTGGCATGCAGGATTCTGGGAAAACCCTCAATGTTCAGGCAGTGGGTACTAACCCAGGCTCCTGCCATCTCTGGCGGTGGTTGCAAGGAAGGCTGAGCAAAAAGCTGGCTCAAGGAAAAGCTAAGTGAGCTAAAGTGCACCGAGTGGTGGTACCAATGGCTAAGCCAGGCTCTACTTATAAAGGCGGAGCGTTCAGTGGTCCTGGCGCGGTCCACCAGGGTTCCCGCGCGAGATCACTACGACGAATCGATCAAATTCCACGCATTTGGGGCGAGCGACGCATGATGCCATTACTGACTAGTACGACTACAGGGCAAGGGTCCGACAAGAGCGCAGAAAGGGGTATGGAGAGACTCGGGTTACGACCGGCGTGAACCACGGGCGAACGCGGAGCACGAAGCCAAAATGCAGACCTACTTCGGGAACAGGGACGAGGCAGTCATGCACAATACGACACGCGTGACACCTATGGATGGCGTAACTAGTAGCAATACAGCACTAAAATGCATAAACAGGATATGCATGAATGCACGTCCTATACATCCTTCCACTGTTGCCAACATATAGGGCAACCGTTCTCAGATTTATGGCACATCGTTCTCTCCCTGTAACTAGTCGATACTATCAAACTATGCTCGAGTCAGTGTACCTACAGAAACTTGATTAATCCTATCTAAGTCAGCAGAGTGTCATCTATCCTGGATACATAACCATAGTAATAGGGCCACTTATATAACTTCGCATACAAACGCCCTAACTTTTTTGCAAAAATGGGTTGTCAAATTTTAGTTTAGAAAAGGTTTTTGAAGCCTTATTTCCTCATTTGCGCTCTGATACCACCTGTGGTAGAACCGCCTAATCTAATGCCTCACAGGAATGCTCGTCTTTCATTAGACACTAAGCACTCGAGCGAGAACACTAAATTACTCGGTTCCGTCGGGCCCACCCCAAGGGAGAACCCGAAAATCCACATTTTTGCCATCAGGATCACAAATGAGAGAATAAAGCTTACATCATTCTGAACCATTTCTTACATCACTTTTAATACAACATCAGAGTATAATAATTATTAACATAACAACAGAATGAAATCATATTATCAGAGTTGTAAACAATTTAATTGAACAGCGGAATATAAACATGTGATCAGAGTTACAGTGGAAATAAACCTCTATTAATGACATGATGAAGTATTGATATATAAACTACGAAAACAAATTATTAAATTTCCATTTATAAAAGCATTTGGTGGGAGTTATAAATAACAACTACGATCGCAGCGTAAAGGAAATCCTCGCTGAGCCCACCAGGAGGAATCCACACACAAAGGTCAGCTCTAGCATCCACCTGTCACCTGCAACAGGGGGAATAAAACCCTGAGTACTCAATTGTACTCAGCAAGACTTACCCGACAGGAGAAAAGAAAAGACTCCAAGGATATGCAAGGCTATCTGGCTCGTGGGTTTATTGCATTTGCAGGAAGCATTACTAAGCGTGCGTCCTTATGTTTGATTTTTTATTAATAGCCGCATTGGTTCATTAACTAACCATTCTATGTAAGCACCTATGCTACTTTCAAGCAGGTGGTAAGAAATCAGAGTTTCTTTTTTCATTCTATCTTTCATCTTTCAGTTCTTACTACGATGCTAAACCATAGACAAGCCGTATCGGATAGCCCAGCGATTCACGAATCAATGCCCCTAGCTGGATACCCCGAAAACACACGCCCCGCTTGTACCCCAGGCACAAGCAGGACCAACCCATCACTCTCCTGTCCCGGGTGTCTAGGTCCCTGTCCAAACTAGGACTCCAAGCCCTCGCCCCTAAGTCCCGGACTCAGTGCGGTGCAAGGACCTCCTCCACCAAAATAAAACCCTGACAGACGGTCCGGAAAGAGCCAGATCCGTGACAAGAGAGCAACAAGTCTTCCAAGCACCCATACACAAGTATGTGCTCGGGATAATAAGTCTGTGACCTGCCCAGAGTCATATGCAACGATCGGTCCTTAACCGACCAGACAGGGAAAAACGGCGTAACCAAGCTATGACCCTCCTCCGCGGTGACACAACTTCTTACACCCACCAATACCCAAACCACATCCCTGCCCGGTCACCATTTTCCTTTCCACCATTTTATATCTTCCAAGTGATAATCATATAGTAACATATTTCCTATATCTCGCGAGTGACAGGCAATCACTCGACTTCTATCGGAGTCCTGTAGCATAGCAATCTACACGATCCTGTCATACTAGTAAGACTCATAGGATAAAGATATATATATATATATATATATATATATATATATATATATATATATATATATATATATATATATATATATATATATATATGCAAGTGGGTTTCATTCAACTCCTTAAAACTTAATGCAAAAATATAATTTAAACTGCAGATAAGTAGGGGTTATGCATCGGGGTTTGCCTAGGTAAGATATATTTAAAAGTTAGTATCTGCATCCTCAGATCATCCGAATAGAAAACCCCTCGCATCATCTCCTGGAGAGAATACCAATACACCATCTTCAGATTCCCAATCATCCTTCAATTGATCCGTTGGTCCATCATCGTACCTATATGATATGCAATGCGATGCACATGCAAAGACATAATTAATCGACTGCAATCGTGACTCGTAAAATACGACATACGCCTCTCAAGCTAACGAGCTAGTTCTAACGACGACCGTACTTAGCTACGTATCCATGTTGTCGAACAAGGCATTATTTCCCAACAGTTGTTTTTAGTTATACAAACCAACGTTGTTTCTTCCTTCCTTCTATCTGATTTACTATATTCGGATTAGGACCTCATTGTCTATCTAGCAACTAATTATTGCTAGAAATCTACTGTCGAATTTTTAGAGCTAACGCTATTACCAATTTATCTGGGAAATTCCTACAAGTTCATCTCTTACAATATTAAGCATTTTAAAAATAATTATATAGCTCCCAAAAATGTTACCAAACTATGTGAACAAAATATACTAACAGGTAGAGCATGATTTTAGGAGACTAACAAAACTGGTTTCATAATTTTTGGACTCCTATATAATTTTATATCGATTTTACCAGTTAAACTTAGAAACCAATTTTTGAAAAATGTTTCAACACTAGTACGGCCGGCAGCCATGAACTGGCCCATCAGGGCGCGGCGCGCGAGCAGCCCAGCAAGCCACACACGGGCGCGCGGCCTAGAAGACACTAGGCCGGCCTAGGCGCAGCGGCAGCAAGCGCGGGCGACAAGCTGGCCCAACGCATGCGGACGGCCCAGGCGGGCAAACGGCGCGGCAGCGGCCCAGACGGGGGCGCGCGTGGCCCATCGCGGGGATGGGCGCGAGTGGCCTAGCGCGACATGGCCCAACAGGCACACGCGTGGCCCAGACGGCAGTGGCGATGGAAATATTGCGAAACAGCCCCTTGCACTTTCCCTAATCGTGCCGAGATCCACGAGCACTATTCAAACGAGTCATGTATTTGCAGTAAGAACCCTGTATAAAATATCTTCTTGGATCCATGCCCTTCTCACCTTGTCTTCAATCTCAGAACAGAGCACCAGGGAAGACATGGCGGCCGGCGGACGCTGCAGCTACGGCCCAGCTCGGACCTACGGGCGGGGCTCCAGTCATGGCGGCTGCGGCAGCAGCGCAGGACCATGGGGCATGGCAGCGTGGCCCAGTTGTGCACTGCGGGCAGCGGACCGGCGCGGGCCGAGGTAGGCACGACGATGGTGGCTGGCCATGGCGGGCGCTTGCGCACGGTCAGCAGTGAAAAAAGGGAAGGAACGGAGAGCCATGCGTGGCCAAGGAACTCGCGCACGCGCGCGCACATGACGGCCACGGTCTGAGTAGCAGGCCCCAACGCGGACCCGAGGAGCGCGGGAGCACTCGCTCGCGGGGACAGGCCAGCGTTGGCGGGACGCTGCGGCTCGGCAGAAGGGCGCCCGGAGCAGCGGGTGCGCTCGCTCCCGGGGACGGCCAGCACCGGCAGGGGGGCACAGCACCGGCCATGGGCAACAGGCGGGCCGCGCAGATGACGGCACGGCGCAGACGCTGGGAGGAGAGGCGGCTGACCGCCTGGCCACAGCGGCGTGGGACGAGCAGCGCAGAGAAGGAGAAGAGGGGCGCCGGCGAGCGGGAAGAGCACGGTAGCGCTCCAGGGCGCGGGGAAGGCGCATCCAAGCGTGGAAGGGGGCGCGGGACCACGCGGCTCGACGCGCACGCAAGGAGAAAGGAGAATGATGGTGGACGAGCAGGGAGCTGCATCATGGCCAATTTCTGGCGTGTACCGAGGGGCAGTAGCCAGGCGACTGCGGTGGTCGGACAGCGGCACGACTTGCGCCATAACGCCGAAGCTAGTAGCGAAGGCAAGCTGGGAAAAAAACCCAGGGCTGGGGTCGCGGCTTTAGCACGGGGACGGTGCGCGGCCATGACCGGCACGGCGCGCTCGCAAGGAGGAAAAAGAGAATGGCGCCGGTACAGGACGTAGTTGAAGGGAAAGAAGAATGGGCAGCTGCTGGTGCTGTAAAAAGTTGGAAACGTCACATGCCAGAGGATGGACACGGGAGTAGGCCAAGGCGACTGGCAAGGTGAGCAGGGCAAGGGCAGGGTGCATGTGGTACCGCATGGTCGGCATGTCGCCTGGCACGGTCAGCACCACAAGGTGCGCCTACGCGTGGTCAAACACAACAGTGGCTGGCAACGTGACGAAAACAGCGGCATCAAGACAAAGCCATTAGTTTGACGAGACAACAGAGGTAGTGGCTGCTCAGCGATTCCTTCGTCATTATTTTAAATGCAACCAAAAACAATATTCCAGATTTTACTTAAGTACTATATATTAGTCGTATCGTATTTTGTTTATAAAAATTTGTTTTTTTCGTGTTTAATCACTTAAACACGCCATTCGCTATTTATTTGATAGAATCGTTGTTCGACGTTCCTAAATATTCCTACGCACGGCGTAATTTAACTTGAGTGTTTACTTGAGTCCGCGAAACTAAGTCACACAGGATTCGCTTATCGCATCGAGTACGTTTAAATAAAAAATTCAAGAAAACCTCATTACGAAAATTTTTGCTTAGGCCCTAATCGCGGCGCTAAATAAGCTCGTAACACCAGGGTGTTACAGGGTGCTCGCCCGCTGTTGGCGTAACAGGTGGTTACTAGGGTGCTTACTAGTTGTAGGCCTGCTCGTGCTCGCCAGGCAGGGGGTGCTCGTCGGCTGTTGGCCACTCACCAGGGGGTGCTTGGCGAGCAGGCCACCGTGCTTGCCAGTTGCTCGTTGCGCAGGTGCTCGCCCAACGCTGCTCTCACGGCCTTGCAGAGGTGCTCGCCCAACACTGCTCTTGCGGCCTCGCACAGGTGCTCGCCCAGCGCAGTGCCTCCGCTGAGGCATCGGCGACGCTGCCTCCACTGGGGCACTGGCGAGCTCCATGTGTCGTCGCCGACTTCCGCACCGACATCGAGCTCTGCAACGATGAGCCTCCATTCGTACAAGCAGCAAGGTGATATTGCGCTGGAAAGCGTATGTTGTAATCGTATGTTTCAAGTGTTTCAAATATTTCAAAGGTGTTTTGCAAGTGTTTCACATCGATGTTGTAAAAGTAGATCGGGATGTTGCACATGTTGCAATGGCTATACATGTATGTTTCAAGTGTAGGTTCTAAATGTTTCATCTATTTCAGACGTATGTTGCAAGTGTTTCATCTGGATGTTGCAAAGTACATTTGGATGTTGCATATATATGCAAGTGTTTCAAATGTTTTCATACGTATGTTGCAAGTGTTTTCATCTGGATGTTTGCAATGGTTACACACGTGGCTTCAAGTTTTTTCTGGTGTTTTACAAGTGTTTCAGACGTATGTTGCAAGTATTTCAACTGTTCCAGACGTGTGTTGCAAATGTTTTCTCTAGATGTTGCAAAAGTAGATCTAGTGTTCCACATGTTGCAATGTGGCCTATCTACAGCAGCCGTCTGCTGCAGCTGCTAGGCCCTCCTGCATGCGCGTGCGTGTGGAGGGGGTGCGAGCGTAGATCGAGACGGAGCGGCATGGGACACGAAGCGAGTGCGGGACACACTATGGGCGCGGGACACGGTGCGGCGTAGGCCCCCATGTGAAGCAGGCGCAGGCGTGCAGCGTGGGCGTCAGGACGCGCCCCTGTCCGGACGACCGAGCGCTAGCCTTTCAGTGTCTACTGCGGTGTACTACACATGTACATGTTGTCATAACTTTATTTCTTACTCCATTGACAGAAACTACATTGTTCCCGTCGTGACTATTACGCTGCTTGCACTATGGGGGTATTTGGTTTCTATGGACTAAAGCATTTTGGACTAAAATCTGCACTTTAGTTGGACTAAACAACCAAACACTTGGACTAAAAGTGGACTAAAATCCTTTAGTCCTTTAGTCCACAAAACTGGACTAAAAGATGTTGGGGACACCCATGCCTCTCATTTATTGCCGTCTCTCTCCACTTTAGTCCATTTTAGTTCAAGGAACCAAACACCACTTTAGTGGACTAAAACTTTTAATCCATGGACTAGAGAACCAAACAGGGCCTATATTACGCTGCTTGCACTATATACGGACACATGGAGACTATTAGGAAGATGAATGAACAAACTAAACAATAATAAACCGTTAAATCAAGCTAAGGTCATCAATCGTCTGACACAAACCCTTATTAGCCAATGGATTAAGCAAAAATAACATATTACCCGCAAAAGGAAAGGACTTACAGTTAGCTGCCATGGAATATGTGCTACGAGTACCAAACATTATACTCCATATGTTCTAAATTATAAGTCGCTTTGATTTTTTTGGTTCATCCATTTTGCTATGTATTTAAATATAATATTATATATAGATGCATAGCAAATGAATTAAAAAAATCAAAATGACTTATAATTTATAACGGAGGAAGTCGTAATATTCAAAGTTAAAGGCTTTCAATTTGGAAAATGGCATATATTCAAAGTCTATGCACGCAACTCATGTTCATGTAGGGTTTCCCTACAGGGAATATTGTCACAGACTTCCCTGTAGCATATTGTCATCATATAATATATAATGTGTGTATGGTTTCATATATACTGTTGCATACGTGGGAGCCAGTCTACATATATATGCTTCCGTCATATGACACGTTATCTAAAAAATCGAGAAATTCCTCACAGTTAGAGCCTGTTCGCTGGTTGGTTTTTGGGCTGATAAGCCCGGCTGGTGCTGGTTTGTTGTGAGAGGAAAACACCGTTGGCTGGCTGATAAGCCCTAGCGGAAACCAACCAGTGAACAAGCTGTTAGTGTTTGGTCTTTAATTTTATGCTTATTCTTGCTTTACAATAATAATAGATATATGGTCTTGGAATCAACCTGATATACGATCCCTTTCGCACTATATTTTCTTTAAGTTACAATTGCTACCGTACCCCTCCATCCTGAAATATAATAGATTTACGCTATCAAATAAGTTTCATTCAATTCGTTATGAAATATATTTTAACAATTTACTCCATTAATGTGGTAGATGTTGGTAGTCTTATTTATGAAGATGGTCAAACTTAGAATAGTTTGAATTAGGACAACTCAAAATCTATTATATTTCAGGACCAAGGGAGTAGCTATATATATATACATCCAGCAATTAGTTCATGACATCGGCACATGATTCATTCATAATGATGAGAATGTTCTCATACAAATGGCATAGAATCCGTTGTTGATGTCGATGAAAAGGATCACAGATAGAATTATGATAGAGGGGATTGATTAATTCGAATATGTCCTTTTTGCTGAAAATGAACGCCAAAAACCTTTAGAGACTACAAGGTCGTGTGCATTATTTGTTCGATTGCATCCGTTTGTGACAGAGAATATATATATATATATGCAGTGCTTGTTCAAGCTAGAGTACAAGGAACTTTAGCAAGAGCTGATTGTGCTAGGAAACTAATCGAATAATAGTACAAAGCATCACCAACTCACAAATCAGCTGCCTCTCTACCGCGGATCTCCTGTTCGTTTGTTATTCCAAGAAGATCACGCGAGTTTAATTAGTTTGAACATATGTATCTTCAATGCAGAATGGGTTCTTGATTTTCACGATCTCCTATATACATATACAATTTGACAGCATTATTTTAAAATGCTAACTGAGCATGCATGATTCACACATCAGTCAAACTAGCTGTTTTTTAAACGAAGTTCTATATTGCTTCATGTGTACTCCTCGTTCCCAAAAATTTAAAGAAAGGGGTCGATTAGGAGGCCGATCGAGGGCCAATGCCGCAAGTGCCGACATCTGAATGGTGCATATTGTTTATTTAATCATCAGATCAGATGCACACAGCTGGCTAATCAGAGTATCAATAACCCTTTTCTCACGTGAACTGTGTACGTGCAGTATATACACATGTCCGTGACACCACGCCGTGCAATGCATATCCCCGTGATTAGAGGACGAGCAATCATACACATTAATTAGCCAACTTCTGGAAGCAGAGACAATCTGTTAATTAACTACACCCGCTGAGTAAAAGCCAGCTCTCGTAGAACATGGATTTGCTGCACCGGTTACAGCTACAGAGGTAGCACTAGCACACATGTGCGACCAATCGGGGCCATGAAGATTAACGTGCTGACGTGCACGTTCGAAGATCGCATATACAGTGTGCTTCCTTAAGAATAATTAATTTCTAGAATTGTTAAGTCATTTTTTAATTTAACCCCTAATTTATAGAGAGGTGCCAAGATTTATGATACTAAATTAGTATCATTGGACACACCTAAGAGATATAGTATTTTCATAATATGCTCATTTTGGTGTTGTAAATATTTCCATTTTTTCCTTAAATGTTGTCAGATATAAATTAAAAATAAGTTTAACTTCAGACAATTTTAGAAATTAATTTATTCGATCAGAGACGGAGGTGTAGTAGTACTTTTTTCAGAGAACCATTTGTGTAACAAGTAGTAGTCTCCAAGAGCAAATATGCTTAAGCTAGTTTGCTACTTTCTCTCTCCAGAAAAAAAATACAACTATAGGATCCGTGTCGGTCAAAGTAGCTCAAATTTAACCAAGTTTATAGCAAATAGTATTAATATTTATGTCTCCAAATAAATTTATTATAAAAATATATTCTATGACTAATCTAATGATACTAGTTTTGCATTATGAATATTCAAAAAAAAAATTATATAATTTTGGTCAAAGTTCAGACTGATTGACTTCTCGGGAAGCGAGAATTGTATTCTTTTGTAGACTGAGGGAGTACTATATGGTGGGCAGTGGCGGATGCACGATGCGGGATAAGGGGGGGCTAAAACAATGGAGATGTTGATTTGCATGAAGATTTAATAGTAAAATCAAGCTTTTGCTATAGTGATTAGGCTTGAAATCAAGACATTAGGGGGGGCTGGAGCCCCCCAGCCCCCTCTTTGGATCCGCCACTGATGGTGGGATCCAATGTCGCCAAACTTTTACTAGCTATCTCCCTACATTCATACGTGAACTGAGTGTAAATCAAGTGGTTATATTTCTTGTGATGGAATTTACTCACCCTAGGCTTAAGTTCTCGAATTGAAGTGGGTGCTCGTATATATTTTTTCTAGATTTGTTTTAAAACTTAATGGTGTTAATTTTTTTAGTGATAGACAATGTGCCCGCGAGACGTCTCTGGTGACTTTATCAACCTTAATATCTGTTGGTCAAATGTTTCGAAAATTCCCATAGGATAGGGTGGTGCTCATAGGGGTCTGCGTTTGTACTGTATTTCGGGGGGGGGGGGGGGGGGATCTTCTTATATTCATATGTAACTATATAATGGGAATAAGAAAAAAAATGGTAATGCTTTTATCATTTTGCTGTTTCATGCGGGGACTTATATTGTTTTAGAAAGAAATGGTAAATTAAATACAAGACTTGGATAACAACAAAATATTATCAAAGTACAACGATGTTTATCAAAGTACAAGATTTGGAAAGGCTGCTCCAGGCCTCACTACAGCACAGCCCCAAAGCTACGATGGACGACATAAGTGGACAAAGGCTGCTTTTTAGCGAAAGGTGGACGGGGAGGTGCTGCAAAGCAGTCGTGGACCGTGGCACACCGCAGACCTGAAGCTAGCGGATCTGATCACCTACGATGTTTACGTAGCCTCATTTGAAAGAGCAAATTCCTGAAACATATAACACTCCCTTCACTGCCATTCAAAATTATATGTTCCCTTCACTGACATCCATTCTAAATTTCAAATCCCTTCACTATCATTGCTGTCCAATGCAGGAAGATTGTTGTTAGATAGCATGTGAAAGATAATCTTATCCTTAGAAATTTTCTCTATAACAATCCCTTGGTTGCCATTGAACTTTAGAACACAGACAAATCAATTGGAGACCTGTCAGCAATATAAAGTGACAAAATGATAACATTTCAACACATGCATAGAAATATGACAACAATCCATATGATATATTGATATTCATTAGTTCAAATGTTTACCAACCAAACTAGCAATTCATTGGATTACAGACCAAACAAACTAACAGATTCAAGCAGCCATTGTTGTCCATTTAATTCTCAACTAGGCTCATACTTGCTAAGCAAAATAAGCAGCCATAAGTTTATATATCAAGCAAAATAAGAGGGTTGCACGACATTACAGACCATACAAATGAGTTGCTTGAACTACAAATTCAAATATGGAAGTTTTCTCTTGCTTCTAGTGTGTGCAGCAGGGCTTTGCCTTAGAGGGTTCTTGCTTCTAGTCCCCATTGCTGGACTATCTGTTGATGTCGTAACTTGTTGCTGCTTCTTTTTCCCTTGTGCCTTTGCCTTCCTTTTACCCTTTTTCTCTATTATAGGCATGGATGTGGCAGCTGGTGGTGTGGTTTCACCTAAAGTGAACAAAGGGTACTCAATGGAAAGTGTCTCAGGTTGGTTTGAGCCACTACCAGACCTACATGTGAGTGAGTTTTACACTTTTAGAGAATAATATTGAGAATGCTATAATTAAGAACAAATGACATTGGATATTGGGCACATACTTGAGAGAGTTTCCAGAATCTAAGATAAGCGAGGCATTTTGGCTGTAATACAAAAAATGAAATGCATTTTTTAGAAAAATAATCAGAATTTAAATTTCATATCTCTAAGTATATGGAGGCATACCTAGGAGGAAAATGCATTGTTTTGGGTCCTGGGTCAGCTGGGACAATGCTACTCTCACATTCAGTTGTTTTCTTCCTTCTTTTTGGTGGCCCCCTGCATGAACATAAACATCAATGAGATCTCAAAAGAAAGCAATATGAAATCAATAACAAGTCAAACTAAGTAAAGATTAGAATGCTTACTTCTCAGCTAGCATAGCTGCTATATCCTCAGGGTCACCATCCTTGCAGTTATACTAGCGGTGTCCATAATCCTTGCAAATGGGGCATTGATGTGACCCTTTCTTCTTTGTTGTGCTGCCATTAGCCTCTGTACATCCTTTGGCTCTCTTGTTCTGCCTTCTACCAGATGTAGATTTTATAAGTGGTGGATGCATAAAGTAATCATGGTCAGATTGTGGCCATTGGGATTTGTCAGGCATAGCAGGGATAAGAATCTCATATGCTGCTCTAAATTTCTGAACTGAATAATACATGTCAACATGTTTCTCCAAAGGTTCCCGAAGAGATGTTATGAATGCAATTGCATGTTTGCAAGGAATTCCCGAGACTTGCCATTTTCTACAATGACAGGTTCTTTCATCTAGGTTGACAACACATTTGAACCCACTGCCACCCTTGACAGACACCTCAGCTAGAATATCCCCACTTCTCTGTACATCCATATCCAAGTTCCTGCTTTGCTCTTTCAAATTCTTGATGATGTGTGGCAGAATAAGTCCTTCAATCTTTCTTGATACTGTTCTTCTAACATCCCACTTATCCATAATAAGTTGCCTGATCTTGTCCATAAGGTCATCCAAATTTAGCCCTTTGAACTGTTTTATCCAGTTGTTGAAGCACTCTGCCAAATTGTTTGTGACATAGTCAACCTTGCAATGGGTCCCAAATTGACTTCTTGTCCATATCCTAGTATGCCATTGCCTTATATACGTCATTGCTGATGGTTTAGCTTCCTCCATTGCTTTCCAATGCTTCTCAAAATAGTATGGACTCCACGAATATGCTGCAGGCCAAAGATGATCATCAAATATTTTCCCGCTGTATCTTTTCTTGAAATTCATCACCAAATGTAGCATGCACTCTCTATGTTCTGCATCTGGGAACACTTCTTTCACTCCTGCCATTACTCCTTGACCAGCATCTGTACATATAGCTAAGCCTGTAGGTGCTCCAATGGCATCTCTAAGCCTTTGTAAAAACCATATCCAATTTTCATTAGTTTCTGAGTCTATCACTCCAACACCAACTGGATACATCCAGTTATGCCCATCTACAGCTATTGCGCATGCTAGCTGGCCCCTAAACTTTTCTGTCAGAAATGTGCTATCTATGGCCAAGTATGGTCTGCATCCATTGAGAAAACCATCGATACATGGTTTCATAGCAAAAAACATCCTATGAAATCTGACCTTCTCAGCAATTTTGTGATGATCTATTACTACAAAACTGCCAGGGCAGCACCTTTCCACCTCTGCCTTAAACCACTACAAGTTATTGAAGCTGCTGTCCCAACTACCAAATAGTTGTGTTCGGGCTAGCTCCTTACCAGCATACACTCTCTTGTAGTTGATATATACCTTGTGCTTGTCCTTTATTCGCCTCTGCAATTCTTTAGCTCCTACGCTTGCATCTTCCATAAGCCAATCCTTTACTTGTTCGCATATCCAGAATTTGCTTGCATTCCTAACTTCCTTGCTCCTTCTTGCACTAGAACAGTCATGATGACGTGGGTTTCTCCTCACCTACATACATTTAAACAAGATTATCAAATGTTGGAAAATAAAGAGCAAAAAAATGTGTACAGCAGTTCAAATGTTACCTTTATTGTTACGTTGTCCTTCATTGTAGAAGCATGTAATCTCCATCTACACCCTTCGTCTTTCTTCCTTGAACAATATGCCCTCACTCTCCCTAGGTCACTCTTTTCAATGTTAAACTCAAATTCATGCTTGATAGCATGCTGAGATAGTGCAATCCTAAACTCACGCATGTTGGGATATATACTGCCTACACCCATTGGAGGATCTTCTTTGTCATAAGCTACAACTGGTATAGGTGGCAGAGGATCTTGCCCAACTAGCCCATCCTCTTCCTGGTACTCCTCATCAGATTCAGAGTCGGAGTCACTGCTATCGCTAAGAGTAGCTCTAGATTTCCCACAGGTTAGGTACAAACCTTCCTCATCAACACCCACATGTTCATTATGTGGTTTTGGATTTGCTAGGTAATCATCATCATCAGTAGGCTCATTTGTGCTAGGCTGGCTTGTTGTGGGCTCAGTGGGATTGCTTGTTGTAGGCATAGTGGGCTGGCTTGTTGTGGGCTCAATGGGACTGCTTGTTGTAGCCATGGTGGACTGCCTTGCTACAGTTAGAATTGGACAAGCCACAGATGGAGTGCTTGGGATATCTAGCACCTCTGCATTTTGTTGAGTATAACTCTCAGGGATAGAAACAACATCCGTGGGCTCACTGTAAGTAATCGTCATGCGAACTTCCTTGCTATCAACATGTTTGTTGAACATTGCAAGAAGCTCCTGATCTGTTGTGACTTGTAGGAAATTCTTTTGGACCTCATCATAGTAAAAAACAGATACTATTTCATTATAGCCATGAGGATATGCATCCACAATTGTTTCCACAAGATCCTTAAAGTTGCATAGATCAGAATCGACAACCTTGGTGATATGAAAGCATGAAAATTCTTTCCTACGCTTTTTAGGATTTCCAGTGAGTCTGATTTTCAGTAGGTAAGTGGACTTAGGGTCCATCCCGTGAATGCAAAATTATGCAAACACAATAAAGTGTAGTCGTATGTACTTAAATGTGAAGAACTAAGAACAGCATACGAAGCACTTACCCTGCAGGAAGCCAAGATGTGTCGGGGACTTGCCCCGGCGTTCCCATGCATCCCTCTTGTCTCCTCAATCCATATCCAGAGGGCGTCGCGTCAGTAGTTGATTTGTCTCAACTGTTTGCTCTTCTGTGTGAGAATTATAAATTGACAGATACGCACGCACAATTATCTTTAAAGAGAAAATGTCATCACAGCTGGGTAAAAAGTTGCATAGTTAATAAAACACTATAATAGTAAAAGCAGAAAAAGAATCAACGTACTTCATCCATCCAACATTCAAAATGCGTACCAAATTATAAGAGATTCTTGGTGAAGTAACACATATAACTCAATTTAAAAAGGTAGCATTAACACATCACAACCCAAACATGGAACTCATAATAATTTCAGAGGGTTACAAGCATCATTTGCTTTACTCCACGTTATATATTCTAGAATTCATAGGATACCAGTAGTAAATAAAGGATAACCAGACGCTACAAGCATCAGCTGTGTGAAAAACAAGTAAAAAAGTAAGGGGTGTAGCATAGAGCGAGCATCCAACCGTACAAGCACAAAGTTGACTTTTGGCAGCAGCAAGCAACAAACCATTTATGCTTCACCTAATCCAATAAGTGCTGACATTGTAATTTGACATCAATGCTATATCTACAAAGGACCAGCAGGCATTTGAGTTGCAACTTCTAATTACGGAACAAATTGACACACACTTCAGTAGTTTAGTTTGAACTAGGAAATCTGAATACTATGTACTGACCGTTAGCCGTGCTTGTTGGCCTGACTGGTACTGCTCGGTGAAGAAGGGGAGGAGCCTAGGACCTAGGAGTAGCGCACGACGCCGGCCTTCTGTGTTCCTGCCTGCTGCCGCGCTGCGTGCTGCTTACTGGATAGTGGATCTAGCACTGGCGCACCGCCTGCTAGCGGAGGGAAACGAGGTCCATGGAGGTGGAGGCGTGGCCCATGGAGGCTGGAGCGCCGCGCCCCAGGCGGCCCGGTGGCCAGCGCCTGCGTGCTGCACGACGAATGGCGCGCCCAGAGCGCCCACTCGGAAGCCGGCACCCGCTGCGGTGGGGACGGCAGACCCAGAAGCTAGAGCGGCCGCCGCCTGGCACCCAGAGCCTCACCCGTCACGGACAGGGCCGCCGCGTCGGGCGGTGTCAGAGGCAGGTGTCGCGTCGGGCAAGGTCGGAGGGGATCTAGGGTTCTAGCTCGAGAAGATTTGGGATGAGGGAGCAGACCACTCGTGGTCTCTGTTTTCATCCTCAGGAAGAGGGTAATCTCTGTTTTCATCCTCAGGAAGAGGGTAAAATTGGTACAGCACTTACGTAGGGATAGTCTTCTAACGCCGTTCCGTTATCTTAGTGGCAATGGAGGGAAAAAATATCTGTATGAATGGCAATCAAGGGAACGAAGTCTATGTGTTGGCCTGCAATGGCAGTGAAGGGATTTGAAATTTAGAATGAATGGCAGTGAAGGGAACATATAATTTTCAATGGCAGTGAAGGGAGTGTTATATGTTTCAGTGGCAATGAAGGAATTTGCTCCATTTGAAAACAGAGCATAACACAGTTTAGTAAGTGCATCATTTTAAAAACAAGTGGCAGCTGGGAATGCATGATGTATGCGTTGACATGTCTAGAAGTTTACAGGCAGACCACCACTGAATATAAATATCACGTACTACAGATTAACTTACGTAGCAAATAAATAAATTTAACCAAATAAACAACTAACAGGAGACAACTAGCTAGCGGCTATGATTGTCAGCAGCCTGTATGCGTTTTTATAGTACGTATATCATGGATATCTTATATACTCCGGACGCAGTGTCATGCATGACATAATCCGCGTTACATTCTACTATATCCATCCATTGACTTGTCCTTCTAGAAACATCCTACTATATCCATCTATCGACCTGTCCTAGATGATCCTCGCAAAGCCATTATCTTTTTTTAGCAATCGCAAAGCCATTATCTGTTATTTTTTTAGAATTACACAGTACAACGTACATGCCCACAACACGTACACCCCTATGAACATACGTATGCAATCCCTACCCATATGAGCACCTCCGAAGTACTGAGCCACACACATGTACGCAAACTCTACCCCTATGAGCACCTCCGAATGACTGAACCAGCAAATCTTGAGATTCACGAAGTCACCATATATCCGGAAAAATACGAGCACCCGTGCCAAGTCGAGGACTTGAACATGGGTGGACAGGTTCCACCACGAGGAACCTAACCAACTGATCTACGATTAGTTCACAAGCCATTATCTGTTAAACAAAATATAAGATGCAACTTGATTTGGTGTTATCTTCAAGATTACACTTTAACCGCTAATTTTTCTTATGTAATTTAATTTGTTTATAGCAACAAAAGTTTGATGATTAGAAAATATTTCCAAATACACGTATAATTTAGCCACCTTTGTATCTAGTATAAACTTTTCATATGATTAGATTATTTGTTCATAAAAGATAACCAATTAAAATTTGAACTTTGAAATATGCATATGTCTTATATATTTTCGGACGGATCGGAGAGAGTATCACAATAATCAACACACCAACTTACACTATACTAAAAAGCATCATTCCTCGTCTCCGAGCAGTCCATCCGTAGATAGATCATCCATGCTGGGCTAATATATGAAGGGGAGTGTGGTGGAGTGGCAAGAACAATAATATGTCCACGCCGGCTACAAATAACATCAACACTAACTATCTATGCTCTTTTGAACAATTATCGGGTCTAAAAATTAACTTCCATGGGAGTGAATTCATTTGCTTTGGAGAGGCAGAAAATAGTAAAGATATTTACTAAAGTCTTTTTGGTTGCAAGCTAGGTTCTTATCCTTTTCATTACCTTGGTATTTCAATGATTTATTGCAAGTTAAATAACAAATATTGGAAGAAGGTGGAGGAACGTTTAGAAAAAAAAAGCTTAGCAGTTGGAAAGGAAAACATTCATCTATTGGGGGTAGACGGGTGTTGATTTACTCAATCCTGTCAAACCCACCTATGTAATATGCTCTCATTCTTTGAAATCCCTAATGGAGTCTAATATAAACCTAGAATTACAAAATAAATGTCTTTTGAGTAAATGGCTCTTTAAATTGTATAATGAGGAGGGGATTTGGCAAGATTTATTGAGAAACAAATATATTAAGACAACACATTATCACAAGTTATCAAAAAAGCAGGTGACTCACATTTTTGGATGAGTCTTACGGGTGTAAAGGACACCTTGAGTTTGGGTAATTTAAGATTGCATAATGGTAACCAAATCAGTTTCTAGGAAGATTTGGACATCACTGTCGGTTCAAAAAACCCACTTCACTGCCGGATTTTGAACCGGCAGTGGCATACCGGCAGTGATGAGGGGTTGACATCACTGTCGGTCCTTGAAAACCGACACTGGTCTACAGGAAACCGTGTCGGTTCCTGGCTCCACCCGGCAGTGTCTAGTTGAACAACACTGCCGGTTTGTAGAGCCAACCGACAGTGACGGTTGCTTCAAGAGTGTTGGTTCTTGGCTCAAGCCAGCAGTGTTGAGCAAGTCTACACTGTCAGTTCATGGATCAAACCGGCAGTGTTGTAGTAAATATCAGTGTCGATTCATGGATCAAACCGGCAGTGTTTTCGTAACTATCAGTGTCGGTTCATGGTTCAAGCCGGTAGTGTTGAGCAAGCCAACACTGTCGGTTCATGGTTCAAACCGGCAGTGTTGTAGTAAATATCAGTGTCGGTTCATGGATCAAACCGGCAGTGTTCTCGTAACTATCAGTGTCGGTTCATGGTTCAAGCCGGCAGTGTTGAGCAAGCCAACACAGTCGGTTTCCTTCTAACCGGCAGTGATGGTTACGACAACACTGCCGGTTTGTTGCTAACCGACGGTGATGGCCCGTTCGTATTTTATTGTTTTATAATTTATTTTAATTTATATTTTTTCATGGAATTGGGTTTCGCTTTATATACGCTACGTAGGCGACAGGTCCATCAATATTAAACATTACAAATGTTACGATTACAATTCAAATGTTCTTATCCACATCTCGATCCCTCAAAATAAAAAAGAAATGTTCTTGGACTTCACACATGCTTCTCGGACTTTCTACAATAATCTAGCGAGCCGCTCTGGGCCATACTGGTCCTTATACCTCACGGATTGTGCAATGGAAAATACTCTATCTTTTTCCAATACCTCGGCTAAGATGAATTTTGCCAGCTCCGATTGTAGTGCGACGATCTCCATGTCTAGCAACCTTTCGTGCTTAAATTTCTTGCGCTGTCATTCAAAAAAGATGATATCCAAAGAGGAATAGTAAATTATTTTGTTGAATTATTAACAGACATAAATGAAATGGAGATTATACACACCAGCTTATCGACTTCTTCCGATTTCCCGCCAATGTAGCGAAGCATTGCCCACACTACATAAAACCCGCATTTATTGTTTCCCGCCGGCTGTGATAGGTACTTCCCCTCCATTTCGACAACCTTGAATGGGACCGATGTCCCACCGATATGTCTTCTTCGGACACCGAGCAACATTAAAAGGAGAAACATTAGAAAGCGGTATGTGTGACTAGAAAATAATAGTTATTAGGATCACTTACTAATTCAGTACTGCCACCAGTGCATCCAGATGATGAAATGGGTTTTTCTTCGAGTCCCACACCTCGATCAGATTTTTGGCAACATTGACACAAATGAAGACGAAATGGTTGCTGCAATCACAGAATCCTAATTATCGAATAATCTTAACGAAAAAAGAAGCATAAAATTAAAAGCCAAAAACACATACTCGCAGTTGTAGGCTAGAAGTATATGGGTTTTCTTCTTCATCGTGAATTTGTCGAAAACAGCAATCAATCTCTGTTTCAGGTCTTCCACGTCACATCCATAGAGGCCTAGACATGTCCTCTCATTGACTCGCAAGGGGTCCAAGCCTATGTAATCCCATTTGCTTTTTACAATGCAAAATTTTGATATACACCTGCATAAAATCATGGAAAGTGGTCAAAAGTTAACAATTTGTCTCGAGAGAGTAGTTAATTGTAATATCACGCGTGTAGGGTACTTACATAGTCCACAGCGTCAACATTTGAACATCGAGATCGCATTTCTGGTATAGCTGGAACAAGCACTCCCACTCGACATCGAACTTCTCTTCTTCGGGATAATGGAAAACATGTGGCGAACGAATAATAACCTCAAAACCAAAGTCGTCTGTCTCTGTTGCTTAAGCCATGTAATATTCATGCAACTGGCGCATATATGTTGTCAGATTTTTATACTCGTCATCGGGAACCAAAAGATTGCCCCTTTCATACTTCATTGCCGGTGTTCCCGTCCCTTGTACATCATAATAGATGTTCGCGGCCTCTTCCATGGTTAATCCTAGGTTGTCTTCGACGTACTTCTGTATGTTCCTTAAATCTTTATTGTGTATTTCTTCGTCTCTTGTTGTAGCGTATTTATTCTATGTTTGCCTTTCGAATTCGGACTTCAACATATACGAAGGCAGTGAGGCACAGAGATTGAAGAAACTAACACAATCTTTCTTCGAGATGTGTGCTGTAAATTTTTCTTTCATCAAGGTGGTAACGCTGCCACCGAACGGCCTTTTTCTTTTTTGTTGGTCCACTTTGGGAGCATTAGCGACCGAATCCAAGGACCTTTTCTGCGACTGCGAGGATGTCCTTGATCTTGTTTTGGGCTGAGGTGGAGGAGGAGGATGATGATGAGAATTATGTTTTCCCGACGCTGATGAAGATGGAGGAGGAGGGGGAGGAGGAGGAGTCTCTTTTCTCGAGGCTGATGAAGATGGAGTAGGATGAGGAGGAATAGAAGGAGACCTCTGTCTTCTCGGGGGGTGATGGCTCCGGATGAGGAGGGGAGTGATCTCTATTGGGAGATGGTGAGTGATCATCGGGGGTGGGCGAAGACTCACAGTCGTCCTCATCATCAGAGGACAATTGATGGTCAAGCTTAATGAAGCGCTTGCGCCAGGCCACTTGAGAGCACTTGTTTTGACCAAGTTTCGGCATGTCTTCCGCTACGGGGTACTCAATGGGTATCTTGTTAAACTTCTTATCAAGTATTATGTCAATGGTGACGCGAGCGTACCCTAGTGGAATTGGGCGGCCATTAATTGCCCCGTCTCCCACAGGCCAGGCCTGGCCGAGCGCCACCTTGTCCTTTGTCCATTCCTGACGGATGTGCAACCTGACATTGACGGGTTCAGTGATGTCGTCCACCGGATGAGGCAGATTCGCCTCTTCTTCGTCGAGCGGGGTCGAACCGTAGCTGCTGCGACCCCTAAACTATGGGCTAAAGGCACCATGAGTAGGGTTTTGTGGTACTACTGACCCCTTGGATAGCAAAATTTTCTCGACTCGCGCTTCAACGGTCGCCTCAATCCATGCTTCCATTCTGTCTTCCATCTCTTTTAGTCTCCTCAAATACTCTGCCTCATGTTCTGCTCTACCCCTCGAGCGGCTCCGATAAGTGTTAGATTCTTGGGGGAATGCTAGTTTCCAAAGAACAACACCAGTTCCTCTAGTGCGACCAGGGTGCTCCTTGGTTCTGAGTGCTTGGGTGAGCACGTCTTTCTCCCTAAATGTGAGTCCCTTGCCTCACCTCCTCAGTTACCTGGGAGATCCTCTAGATGAGTTTGCTCATGGGTCTATTTGAGGAGCTAAAGCTCCCGTCCTCGGCATGCCGTACATTTCTCCCCATACAGTATAATACCGATCTGAGCTCCCAATCGGCGGTCTCAACCTGAACGCCTTCCTCAGCAAGGCGATCCATCTTTTGAAGTTCTGCTTCAAATTCTGGCATCTTTTTGGCATAGCCACGAGAGCCGAGATGATGAGGATTCGTCGCTTTCTGCGAATTCTCCTTATTCTTCCTACTCAGTTCTAAGTACTCCTCGGATAACCTGTATTCCTTGAAATCCTGCCAGAAGTCCTTCTGCTTGCTAAACTGTCCACCATCGAAATCTGGCTCTTTATTTTGGAGGACAAAATTCTTGTACAATATCCCCTTGAAATTCTTGAAGCATGTCCCCATTATTTCTTTTGCTTTTTTCTTGACTAACTCCCTGTCATACTCGGCTGGGAAAGTGAAATACTCTAGGATCTTGACATCCCATATGTAATCCTTCTCGCTTTCGGGAACCCTCCACCGGTCATCATCTTTCCCAATCCACTTCTTATACTTAATCAGGATGAAGTCCCTAACAAGTAACCTGAGGATAGTCTTGTATTTGGTCAAAGCTATAGGTGGTGAGAGTGGATCCCCAAATTCATCAAACTCAGTAATGTGCCAGTGTGCATTCCTACCAACAGGAATCTTTGATACGCCTCGCTTGGATCTGGCCTTCCTGCTACCTGAACCCTCTGGCTCCTCGGTCGGCGGAGGCTCCTGCTAGAGACACTAAGTAAGCTATGATGCTCTCAATTGATTAGCATGTGTGGCTATATAGTGACATGATACCAAAGTTACCTGGCCATCTTAGTCATTTTGACCCAGATCGAGCAGGCCAGACGGGGTCCATGGCTGCTCATTCTCACCGACCTGATTAACACCGTCACCGTTTGTCGGATCATGCGTCTCTCCTGTCCCAGCGATATCTGCCGCTTCTTGTTGCTGATCAGTTCTTCGGCGACAGGATAACAGGCGATGATGAGTCATGGCTGTGACATGATCGTGGTTAGTTTTGGCCGTGGACAACTACTAATAGCATATGTTCATATATATATAATATGTTTAATGCAAAGTCTAATAATAAGTCCACATACAACAAAGTCAAATAATAGCATATGTTCACCTAGAACAAATTCATTGTTTGACTGACCACATACAACAAAGTCCACCTACACTTCTACGAAACTAAGCCTGCATCAACTTCCAAATAAGAAAAGCGATGATCATAGCCATAAATAAAAGCATGACATCTTTCCAAAACCAAGGAGCAATTCTCCTAATCTTCACATCTCCGGCGGGTGGCTTCTCTTTGATCTCTAGTGCCAGCGGATGGCCATGGTTTGCATTCATTGGACCATAGTAGGCCGGTTGCCCATGGTTTGCAAGGTAGGCCAGATGACTATAGTAGGCCCTCAAAGCTTCAGCTTCTGTGTTGTATTTTTTGTGCAAATTAACAGGGTAGCGATTGACTTGAGCATAGCAATCTTCCCAGGTTCGATAAATCCCAGGCATGTGACCAACATGCACTACATACCATGCCATGGTTGCCTATACATTTAAGTAAATTAGGTTGTCAATCAAACATGATGTATTCTTATACAATTTAATATATTTACGAATAACACACGACCATTGCATAGATAGGAGTATTTGGAAAATAGCTATTCACGTGCCTTAGTAATAGTTGTTAGATGTAGGAAGATATAAAGAATATTTTTTATTCGTTAAAAATCAAATGATGATTTAGAGAGCCAGTTTAAGACTTTTGGATATACTCCTAGAGATGTCTAAGAGTCTTCAGTCTCACTATAAATCCCCCAACCATCGGCGCGAGGTTCTTTCACAAGTATCAGTGCAGGTAAGCATCTTTCCAAATTAGTGATACTTTGATCTGAAACTTACATGGTTGGTAGGGGCAAATATGCATCTCATACTATCCCAGGAAAGTGACATGCAAAAACTCATAATAAGATAGGATTGTTGGAAAATATTCCCAGTTTAATGCACAAGGCTACATAACTATGTATTACTTGTAATCTTGCATAAGTTAATAATTATGCATCTTTATGCTGATAGCATGGAGAATTCCATGACAAGTTTGGACATATATTAGTTCTATAGGTCTAAAGAATTCCATGACAAGTTTGGAGAATTCATAGAGAAAATACAAGTACTCCGAAAACAAACTAACATTAACGTTCAGAGAGCAATTTCTGCCAAGTATTACGAGTCCCTGCTATGTTTATCTTGGTAACCAAAAATAAAATTACGCTTTTGTTCTTATCAGTATACTGATGAATAGAGCTGAGCAAAGTGCTACTAAGTAACAATGTACTACTTACTAGCAATGCGTCCAGAAACACAAAGAAACAGATAGCACACACTGTGTGGCAAACCTAGGTTCTAGCATTCACAGTTGCATGATCAAACTGTATGATAGCACACACTACATGATCAAACTGATTCAAGTAAGCAGTTGTGGGATGTTTCATCAGGCACGTAGTGGGCAGTGAGCCACACACTCACCATGGGGGGGAAAGCAGCTGTCTGCGCGCTCCTGAAGGCCTCGGCGGTGAGACGGACGGCGCAGTGCTCCAGCTTGGCACGGACGGCGCGGTGCTTCGGCTTGGGGCAGTGCTCCGGCGTGGTGAGGTGCTCCGGCATGGGGCGGTGCTCCGGCGTGGGGCGCTACTCTGACGTGGGGCGGTGCTCTAGCATGGGGCGATGCTCCGGCGTGGGGTGGTGGACGGCGTGGGGCGGTGCTCCGGCGCGGGGTGGTGCTCCGGTGGCGCGGGGGGAGGGGTTGGCGTAGGGTTGAATTGAATTGGTATAATTTCAACCCGCGCCACTTTTATAGCAGTAGCTCATCACTGTCGGTTCTGCTTGTAAACCGACAGTGATGGGACACATCATTGCTGGGTCACTCCCCAAACCGGTAGTTATGTGCTGTAGCAGTTAGGTGTTAAGTAGGATAAGTTTTCGTTTTCTTTCGAACTCCTACTGGCGCAACGGTTAAGACCCCTCAACTTAGCCTCCGAGACCCGTGTTCGAGTCCCAGGCGGCCCAAATTTTTTGTTCTATTTTATAAATTATTAATTTATTTCGGGAAATAGCTCATCACTGCCGGTTTTGCTTGCAAACCGACAGTGATGGTGTACATCACTGTCGGGTTATTCCCCAAACCGGCAGTAATATTGTATAGCAGTTAGGTTTAACTTAGGTGTTAAGTAGGATAAGTTTCTGTTTTCTTTCGAACTCGTCCTACTGGCGCAATGGTTAAGACCTCTCAACTTAGCCCCTGAGACCCGAGTTCGAGTCCCAGGCAGCCCAATTTTTTTGGTTTAATTTTATAATTTATTAAGCAGTCTAAAGGTTAAAAAGATAAAATAAATGTGTTGCATCCCTGAATCGAACCGAAGCCTACAAGTTCCAGAGCAGTAGACAAACCATTGAGCTATCACCTGATTTTGGAAAGTTTGAAGGAATTTATTCTTTTGAGTGATTATCTGTCCCTGCTTTGCGCGTAGGCACTTCAACTCCCCGGCCACGCTGGTTGCACGGTTCCCATATGAAGAGCCGTTGTTTTAATTACCCGGTCCATGAAGCGTGGTTCCCATGAAGAGCCCTTCAGTTCCCCACGAAGAGGCGCTGCATTTACCCGTCCATCGGCTAGTTGCTCTCGCCAGTTCCCAAACACAGACGTGCTCTGTCTTCCCAATGCAGGCGCGCTCTGTCTTCCCAACGCAGGCGCAATGGCAGTTCAACTGTTCCCAATGCAGGCGTGCTTCGTCTTCCGTGGGGTGTGAGTTATTGCACCGTGATCAGTTCCACCACCGACACGCCTAAATAAGCCCCCTCCATGCACATAGTCGGCCGCCACACCACCGCGCGTCAAGAAAGCGAAGCACTGCCCTTCCCACGCACACCTTGCCTCGGCCATCGACCCACCGCCACGCACAATGCCTCGCCGCTTGAAGACAACATGGGCGAAGCTAAACCCGTCGTCCTCACATCGCCCCCCGACGCCTCCACCGACGCCGTCGTCCGAATCGGACCTCGAGGTGAACCTCGAGGATGATCCGAACCATGAGACCGCATCGAAGGAGGAACCAGAACCTCTTCCAATGGAGGAGGTCGTCTTCAACTCATTGGAGACGGCTTGGAAGGAGGAGGACCAGCACCTCCGTGCCATCACATAGAAGGAGACCGACGACACATGCGGCAGCACCGGCAGTAATTAGTAGTAGCACTACTGATTAATCAATGCCTTAGGTCGATGTAATAATTTACTAGTGCTGAAAAAAACCGTGTCGTCGAATCCTTTGTTTGATCATCATCACCTTGGGTTAATACTTTGCATTGCATATGACCTCTCATTTAATTTGCTTACATATTGGATGTTGCATTTTGTATGACCTCGTTTTGCTTACCTCGTTGCCACGAAGACCGTAGTATATGATATGCTATGTACCGGAGATCGAGGGGGGCAACAGGACTGTTGCTCTTCTAGATAATACCGTGTTACAGCATGTCTGTCATCTGTCACATCACTGTTGGGCCATTCTTTAAACCGGCAGTGATTTCCGTGTGTGGTTACAACATAAGTAAATTATCTTTTCCACGTCTTTCGAACACCTCCTACTAGCTCAACGGTTAAGACCCCGCAACTTAGCCCCCGATACCCATGTTCGAATCCCGGACGGCTCAATTTTTTTGGTTTAATTTTATAATTTATTAAGCGGTCTAAAGGTCAAAACAATAAAATAAATAAACCATGGCACACATCCTATACTAGCGTAGTGGTTAAGTGTCTGAACTCTGTAGCCCGAGACCTGACCTCGAACCCGAGGGCTGGCACAATTTTTTTAAATTTTTTATATATCACTGTCGGTTTTCAAAATAAACCGACAGTGATAACAAGCATCACTATCGGTTCCTTCTCATCATTGCCGGTTTCTTAAAACCGACAGTGATGTTTATATATATTAAAAAAATCTTTTATATACTGAATAAATAGAAGCATATGTATTCCTATGTTGAAATGGCTTGAATTTTTTTTGGCAAGCGTGTACACCCAAATTAAGACCCCACATAGGATCTTAGGTTTTTCTGTTCATTTTTTTATTTATTATATTTTTTCCGTGCCAAATGAGACAAAAAGAGGGTGAATTTCATCTTGGACCCAATAGATTTTTCCATCCAGCTCTACAAAATTCTTATCCCTAGGGCACATTAGAGCCTGTGTAAAAGTTTGGCATCATTCCGGATCTTTTTGTGGGTAGACTCAGTTCAACCTATAATTAAACAGTCTCGTCGCGCGAAATTTAATTAAACCTCAGAAAGTAGCAAACTATCTCCGAAAAATCCCAAACTTGGTGTTTCCTTCACATGTGGCACGTGCAAGCCTGAGAAAAAATTTGAGACCAATACGACACCGGAATGCCTATGAACCACAGAAACCTTGATAACATATGTGTATAGTCATGGTTCGATGAAAGGGCACATGTACCTCTGTAAAGCATGCATACTCTGCCTATGTCGAAATGAATTGAAAATTTTTTGGAAAGCATGTACACTCAAATTAAGACCCCACACAGGATCTTAGGTTTTTCTGCTCATTTTTTATTTATTATATTTTTCTCCGTGCCAAATGAGACAAAAGAGGATGAATTTCATCTTGGACCCAATAGATTTTTCCATCCACCTTCACAAAATTCTTATCCCTAGGGCACATTAGAGCTTGTGTAAAAGTTTGGCACCATTTTGGATCTTTTCGTGGGTAGACTCACTTCAACCTATAATTAAACGGTCTCGTCGCGCAGAAATTCAATTAAACCTCAGAAAGTAGCAAACTATCTCCAGAAAATCCCAAACTTAGTGTTACTTCACACGTGGCAAGTGCAAGCCTAAGAAAAAGTTTGAGACCAATACGACACCGGAATGCCTATGAACCACAGAAACCTTGATAACCTATGTGTATAGTCATGGTTCGATGAAATGGCATATGTATCTCTGTGAAGCATGTATACTCTGCCTATGTTGAAATGGCTTGAAATTTTTTTGGAAAGCATGTACACCCAAATTAAGACCCCACACAGGATCTTAGGTTTTTATGTTCATTTTTTTATTTATTATATTTTTCTCCGTGCCAAATGAGACAAAAGAGGGTGAATTTCATCTTGGACCCAATATATTTTTCCATCCACCTCCACAAAATTCTTATCCCTAGGGCACATTAGAGCCTATGTAAAAGTTTGGTACCATTCCGGATCTTTTCGTGGGTAGACTCAGTTCAACCTATAATTAAACGGTCTCGTCGCGCGGAAATTCAATTAAACCTCAAAAAGTAGCAAACCATCTTCAGAAAATCCCAAACTTGGTGTTTCCTTCACACGTGGCAAGTGCAAGCCTGAGAAAAAGTTTGAGACTAATACGACACCAGAATGTTACACGAATTATATGCATGACAATAATTAAACACACAAAGCCGTATATATTAAAAATTAGAACCCAATTAAACTACGACCTTAAAAACCTAGCTAAATAAACATTAATTACTATCGGAATCACTGCCGGGATCGATCGGGCCACGCACACTAACATGCCTCTGTAGCCATATATGGTAATTGATGTCACGAATTATGTATCCGCTTGTATCGATGAAGTCCAATGTCCTAATGAGTGCACTCTCTCGTGCCTCACAATACCGAAAGAATGGTCGACCATAGATGTAACCTACTGAATGACCACTATCTCCGTTAGTAATCCTTATGCAGTACTGGCATCCTTCTATAGTGAGCTGGCCGAGGTTTCCATTGCAGAAGTCTCAATTGTACCCGAGTTGCTCCGTAGCTTGGTCTAGAATGGCCCACAAGCCACATGCAGCATAGGTAAGGTCCTGTAGCGCAATCTGCATGTGGAGAAAAGAAAAAAATTAGAGAATGTTATTACAATAATAAACAACAAATAACCACGACTCAGGTATAAGTGACCATTTTACCACATCCGCATGGTTGTAGCTCACAAACCATTCGCTTGCTTACGGGACGGGGATATCACCAGCATTCAAAGCAAATGCCTTGAAGTGCGAGAAATCAGGCACATCATAGCAAATACGTCGAAATGCCTCTAAACAAATGCGCACAGCACTTAATTGGGCGCTTATCACGTCCGGGCTCTGTATTCCCGTCCGGTGGATATGGTTCCGATGATTTGAACCCCTCACAGGGATGAAAAAACTGAGTTCGCACTCCATAGCCGACCACTTGCATTAGATGCCGTGTTCTCGACGATGTCCGAGATAAAGAACCAGCTAAGTGCTGTTCGCAGCTAATCTATTGGGGATATAGTCTGCGACATATATGCTTGCAACAATGATATTAAACTAATTACAGTTATTTGTTAGCATAAAAAAACAAAAGATGTTGGAAAATATTTCATACAATAGCTGGAACAGGGAACCGTGGAATGGCCACATTAGGAGCGAATGGCTCATCGCCAGGGTGGAAACCTGGTTCTTGTGGTGGGGGAGGTCCGTTGTTCATACCACCTGATCCATAAAATGCAAAAAAATGAACATAAAATATATGCACAAAAAATTCTTCCAAGTAAAATGTGGCAACATAATTAAATATAGATCGAATATAAGGAATAAGAATATATATAAATGTAGAATGCAAAGAAACATGAATACAAATATAAATCAAATAAATATAGATAGAATATTGGAGAAGACAACATATCAATATCATTGAAAAATGCAGGAGCCATGACCAAATCACGTAGAGAGAGAGTGGATGTCTTGAGAAGTGAGAGTGAAATGTGAGAAATGAGACTGAGAGAGTTCGTGGGTGGGTGGGATCGATGTATGTGGCCGGCAGTTTGTTTTATATAGGGGGCATGGACAACACTACCGGTTTTTAAACAGAACCAACACTGAAAGTTACTATCACTACTGGTTTTTAAATAGAACCGACAGTGAAGGTGACTATCATTGCCGGTTTCTAAATAGAACCGACAGTGAATGTGCATATATGTGAAGGATATATTTATTTAGATACTATAGTGGGAAAGTATTAACAACAACGATATATTTATTTAGATAGTAATGAAATACATCAAAAAATTAGAAATAAGTTACATATATGATAACAAAGACCTTATACTAAAATTACATATACGATAACAAAGACCTATTTGCATACAGGTCAATGTTATCATCAATGTGTATCAACACATTATAATTTAACCACCTCGGTAGCATTCTTCTAGCACCAACTAGGGTCAAACAGTAGCACCGAGGTGGTCTACGAGCTATACGGGTTAGAGATGATAAGTGGCATCGATGAATCCATGCCTCTGCTATACATGGCCTTTTTCTTGGTACAGTCCAGAGCACATCGGATTCAGCTCGGCACCACAGCGGATGGCTCTATGAACCTCGTGGCATCTTCAATCTTCGGCGTTGCTCTATCTTCAGTAGCATTCTTCTAGTACCTTATGTGTGCGCCATTTTGGTGGACTACGATGCATAACGATATATGTGGTTTGTTGTGAGAGGAAAACATTGTATCATGGCTAATAAGGCCTGGCTGAAACCAATATGCATGGAGAGGCTAGCTCCTGGCCGAGGGCCATTTTATAGGGGCTAGCAGTCGTGGTTGTGGTCATGGGAGCACTGTTGGCATGTGAGGAGCATCTACATATCACTATCGGTTTTAGTTTAAAAACCGACAGTGAATGGGGCCTTCTGTGTCGGTTTGAGCAACCGACTGTGATAGAAACTATCAGTGCCGGTTTTAAAACCAAAACCGGTAGTGAAGGGCCCTGCCGCCAACTTTAGGTAAAAAAATATAAAAAAACAGTGTCAGTTTGGAGCCTGCCATCGCCGCCTTTTGTAAAAAATATAAAAAAGTTTGGCCCGCCTGAGATTCAAGAGCGGGTCACGGGGTCGAGAGTGCGCGGCCTTAACCGCTGAGTTAGGATAGGGAGTTCGGTTAGAATGGTTTTATTTTTTCTTTTATCCCATTGTAATGCACTACTAAATAATAAATGCAAAATCAAAAAAGTTTGGCCCACCTGGAATTCGAGCGCGGGTCTCAGAGTACAGAGTGCGCGGCCTTAACAGCTGAGCTAGAATAGGGAGTTCACTTATTTTGCTTTTCTTTCTTTATTTATTAATAGAAATAATGCAGTTAGTTTATATTCTAAAATAACACAAAAAATTGTGTCTTGATTATTTAATTCTATGATAATAAATTAATGGTCTATAATTATCAAATAATAGTGTTTGTGAACATCATCTTAATATTTGATTACATAGTCAATAATTAAATTGTAGAGATGTGCACAAAATATAAATTAAATATTCAGTGCGAATTACTGATACAACGTCTACACAATGATTATATAGTTAACAATAATCTAACTATCTTTAGGTCTATCAACAATGAGGGCCTCATTGTGATCAATTCATACGTAAGCAGGTTCGTCACCCTCTTGAAGGATAGGTAGGGGTACGTTCGCCCCGAATGGGGGCATTTTCTGATAGCCCCTGTAGTCTTCTTCGTCCGTCACTCCATCGACACCGATAATCTTCCTTTTCCCTTCTAGGACTACTTTTAGCCTTCCTTTTGTCTTGTTGTCCCTTGCATAGAAGACTTGCATAACATCTCTTGCAAGGACGAAGGGGTCGTCTCTATATGCGGTCTTAGTGAGATCAACGGCAGTGAACCCTTCGCTGTCTGTGTTGATTTCCTCGAGCCGGACCCACTGACAGCGAAAAAAAGCTGCCTTCAACGGACCGTATGCTAGCTCCCATATCTCCTCTATGAAACCATAGTATGCCACCTGCACGTTGCCGTTCTCGTCGTGAGCATCAAAACGAACACCACAATTTTGGTATGTGCTCTTTCCATCTTGCTTTTTTGTGTAAAATGTGAATCCATTAATCTCATACCCTTGGTACTTAAGATATGTACTCGAAGGCCCCTTGGCTAAGGCATCCAGTTGATTACCCAACTTTATTCCAAGCAAGCGACGTCGCAACCAGCCGACAAATTCCTCCTTATGTTTTTTATCCATCCAAGCCCGTGACCTGCTCAGATACAGAGTTTGCAGCGATTGCTTGTGCTCATCAATGTATGGCATCACACCCTCAGCTTGCTGGAGAACAGTGAACTATGCCTGTCTGAAAGAAACAAGGTCATCTACTGTAACAGATTTCTCCCCGATCGTTCCTTTGCCATGTAGTCTTCCGTCATGACAAGATTCTGGAACTCTGACCCTTTTGATGTCTAGATAATATGTGCAGAACTCAATGGCCTCCTCCGTTGACCATCCTTCAACCATGCCCCCTTCTAGCCTGAATCTGTTCCTAACATACCTCCTGAAAACTTTCATCAATCTTTTGAAAGGAAACATCTGATGCAGGTACATTGGGCCAAGGGCTCTAATTTGGTCAATAAGATGAATGGGCAGATGCAATGAGATATCAAACTAAGTTGGCAGGAAATGCATCTCAAGCCTAACGAGTGTTTCGGCTATGTCCCGCTGCAGCTGCTCTAGCGTGGACACATCAATGACCTTTTTTGAGATCACATTGAAGAACAAGCAAAGCTTTATGATTGGGGTGCGAACCTTTGGGGGAGGATACCAAGCAGGGCAACAGGGAGCAGCTGAGTCATAATGACATGACAGTCATGGGCCTTCATAGGGCCATAGTTGAACTTGAGTTCTCTCATGTTCACTAGCCTCTTCAGGTTCGCACAGTAGTGTCAGGTTCATAAACCCAGGGTCCCTCGGGGACCGGCTTCCACGCCAAGGCTCAATCCAAGAGTCTAAAAAACAATAGGGCAAAGGGACAGCCTAGCAGCCGACTGGAAGGTCTGGCCCAAGAAGAGCGACACCTGCTCGTCAACTTCTTTGGCCCACCTATCCGACCAGAGCACTCGCTCCAGGCTCTAGTCGCCTCCGAACGGCCTCTCCGATCGGAAGGCCTACCCCGAGCCCTACTTTTGACTCTGACCCTGTGTCTCTCCGACCGGGGTACGTAAGAACACTGCTTCCTACTCCGACCCTGTGTCTCTGACCGGAGACCCCATAGGAAGCCTATTTACCGCTCTTCTCCAACTGACGCGGCCAGGGCCGACTGGGGCCATCTGACCGGGGACGCCCGCTTGGAAGGAACCAGAGGCGAACGGAGAAAGCAGTACACAAAGTCAAAATACCAGGACCATACCCTGTACGCCTGCGGGAGTAGTGCTTCACAACCACCCTGACACAAACCGTATTGTAGGCGCCGACATTTATGTCTACAGTATTGTAGGCGCCATTGAGCTCCCATACGGCAAAAAGCCCCCCATGCCTTTGGGCATCAATAGTGGGCGCCAGGGTTCACCATACCTGGTACTCGTGGTAAGGGCTCCTCACATAACAATAGTATTTTGCAGGTATCGACATCCACCCTTCCTGAAGAAGCCAACGCAACCTCCCATGTGCATCTGACATTCTACAGCAACATCAACAGTATTGTGGGTGCCTACCATCATCACTACCCTCATCGGCGTGGGCAACAAGGCATAGAAACATCTGTACTCTCTCCCTCTCACCTATAAAGCCATCCCCTTTATCTATAAAAGGGGATGCGCTCCCTCCAACAAAAGAGGTCGACTTCTTCAAGTTCAGACTCACTAGATCGATAGCTCACAACCCCTCAAGCACACGCTTGGACTTCTAGCTCATAGCGGAGTTCCGGTCACCCTCGGCCCTTCTAGTCGGACCCGACCGGGCCTCTTGAACACCCCTCCTTTCTCCTTCTCGTTTGTAACCCCACTACAGACTTCAAGCACCTAGGCTTAGGAATAAAGTCACCGACCGACCCAAATTAGACGTAGGGCACGTTGCCTGAACCAGTATAAATCATATGTCATTAAGTGCTAGGCCACCTTCGATCACAACGTACAGCAAAACTACAAATATTGACTAGTTGGTCACTTTCTGTACCGATAAGTAGCCCGTCCGGACTTTGAGTTCATTGAAGAAAGAAATAAGTGCACGCTTTTCTTCATTCATCAATGTCCATGACGCAACCGGAAGTTCGAACTGGCCATTCTCTAGCTCCACGGGATGCAGCTCCTTCCTAATTCCCAAGTGTTGCATGTCCAGGCGTGTGGCTAGTGAATCCTTCGATGTCCCCTCGGTGTCCATCAAGGTGTTAAGAGTGTTAGCGCACATGTTTTTAGTGATGTGCATGGGATCAAGACAGTGGCGTACACTCAGATATGGCTAGTAAGGTAGTTTCTAGAAAACCGATTTTTTCTTCCAAACGCTCCCATCAGGCGCTGCTACTGTATTGTCCCCCTTCCCAAGGATAACCTCTAGTTTGTTGAGTTCTCGAAGTATCGCAGGCCTGTCTCGATATTTTGGAGCTAAGCGTTTCTCAATAGTACCATTGAAATCTTTCCTATTCCTGCGGTAAGGGTGATCCTTAAGTAGGAACCTACGGTGTCCCATATAAACTATCTTTGAGTTATTTGGCAGATTTACCGCATCGGTGTCGTCCAAGCACTCGACACATCCAGTATAGCCTTTTATCTTCTCTCCGGACAACAAACCTCGACCTGGCAGGTCGGTGATTGTAGCGATAAGTACTCCCTTGATCATGACATGTTCCTTTTTGTACTTGTCCCAAACATCTGGCACACCCTTTTCAAACATCTCCACTAGTTCATCGATCACTGTTTCCAGAAACACATCGATGTCATTCCTAGGCTATCTTGTCCCTTGGATCAGTAGTGGCATCTGGATGTACGACCGCTTCATATAGACCCAAGGTGGAAGGTTGTATATACAGAGCGTCACTGGCCAGGTGCTATGATTGCTTCTAACCTGGTCGAAAGGATTCATCTCATCTGTGCTCAAAGCAAACCAAATGTGCCTTACCTCTCCACCGATGTCCTTATAGAACATTGTATTGATAGTCCTCCAGTCATGCCCATCGGCGGGGTGCCTCATCATTGTATCTTTCTTACGCTCTTCGCCATGCCAGCGCAATAGCTTGGCTGACTTTGCACATGCAAACAGCCTATGCACCCGGGGAGCTATAGGGAAATACCAAACGACCTTTACGGGACCTCCTCTGGTCTTGGTACCCTCATCTGACGGCCCTTCCTTGTACCGTGGAGCTTCACACTTGGGGCACTTGTCCAAGTCTTTATATTTTTCTCCACGGTACAATATGCAATCATTGGAACACGCGTGGATTTTTTCAACCTCGAGGCCGATGGGGTAGATCATTTGCTTGGCCAAGTATGTCTTTTCTGGCAACTCATTTTTTTCTGGGAGCATTTTCCTTATTATATCTAACAACTGATCGAAGCCTTTATCGCTCAATCCGTTTGTCGATTTGAACTCTAACAGCATGATGTCGGCTTCCAGTTTGCTCATTGGACAATTCTTATACAATGGTGTTTTGCCATTTTGTCTCATTTTCTCTAGCTTTCTCAGTTGTCTTTCACTAAGACATCCGGTCTCTATATTACGTAGCAGCTTAGAAATGCCATCGTTATCCTCGGTGTCGTCAGCTAGCGTGTTCCTAAATACATTATTAACTGTGGCCATAGGTTCCGTGTTGACACCAGGTTCCTCGTCAGCATCGTGGATGGCTACGTCAGGCATATCCACATCATCATCGTTTTCCCATAGAACATTCACACCAACCTCGCCATGCATAGTCCATATTGTATAGTTTGGCATGAACCCCCTAGTAATCAAGTGCGATCGTATAGACTCAATTTGACGAAAGTTCCTATGATTCTTGCAATCTTTGCATGGGTAGAAGACAGGGTTCTCATTCCCAGCATGGGCTTTGGCATCGGTGATAAACTGGCTGACGCCATGCATGTACCGCTTGTTCGTTCGGGACAGATGCATCCACTCTCAATGCATCTCTGCACAAAAAAATACTGAGACAGTAATTACAAAGAATTAATAAGAAATCGAGATTCATGAACAACAATTATAGCTCGAAAGTACCATTTTTGGAAAACATTATTGTACACTAATTATTGAAAAATTGAAATTGGTAGCCCCGGCCCTGTAAATTGAAAATCGTAGTAAAAAATAATTATTACACAATATTGAAGAACAATTATTCTACTCTACTTCTAAGAACTAATTATAGCATCGCATACTAACAATGATGATCTTGACCGCCATGGAATAATTAGCTAGGAATTTAAATGTGTTCATAGACACCAACCTTTTGGATGATGGATTCACCACAATTTGAGCCTGACATAAATGTCCAATTGGAAAAGTGCTCTCTAGAATGGAGAAAGAGCTAGAATGAGAATCAAGCAATGTAGCCATCAAAACGAAACTAATTAAACAACAAAATCAAAGGAGTCGATGTTTGTTACTAACCTTAAAGCAAAAAGATCAAGCCATTCCTCAAAATCCAAGCACTAGCTTCATGGTGAAGAGCAGCCGCAACAATGGAGGGAAGGGTCCAAACGCGCGCCTTTGTTCTCGGGATGGAAGAGAGGAGAAAGGAGAGGACAGCTACAGCCTTTTTGTGTCGTAGGCTTATCATCATCGGTTCTTGGCTAGAACCGACAGTGATAGAGCCCTATCACTGTCGGCTCTTGGCTTAAACCGGCAGTGATGAGTGCCCGCCAAAACACTGCCGGTTCAAGCGATAAACCGGCAGTGATATGGTCCTTCACTGTCGGTTTTAGCCCAGCCCCAATCATTTTTCCATTTTCAAGCTTATAACCGGCAGTGAAGGTACATCACTGCCGGTTCTCACAAATCCGGCAGTGATGAGGCCGGCAGTGATGTGCAAATCTGGCGTAGAGTGAAGTGGGTGCTCGTATATATTTTTTCTAGATTTGTTTTAAAACTTAATGGTGTTAATTTTTTCAGTGATAGACAATGTGCCAGTCATAGCGAGACGTCTCTGGTGACTTTGTCAACCTTAATATCTGTTGGTCAAATGTTTCGAAAATTCCCATAGGATAGGGTGGTGCTCATAGGGGTCTGCGTTTGTACTGTATTTCGGGGAAAAAATCTTCTTATATTCATATGTAACTATATAATGGGAATAAGAAAAAAAATGATAATGCTTTTATCATTTTGCTGTTTCATGCGGGGACTTATATTGTTTTAGAAAGAAATGGTAAATTAAATACAAGACTTGGATAACAACAAAATATTATCAAAGTACAACGATGTTTATCAAAGTACAAGATTTGGAAAGGCTGCTCCAGGCCTCACTACAGCACACCCCCAAAGCTACGATGGACGACATAAGTGGACAAAGGCTGCTTTTTAGCGAAAGGTGGACGGGAGGTGCTGCAAAGCAGTCGTGGACCGTGGCACACCGCAGACCTGAAGCTAGCGGATCTGATCACCTACGATGTTTACGTAGCCTCATTTGAAAACAGAGCATAACACAGTTTAGTAAGTGCATCATTTTAAAAACAAGTGGCAGCTGGGAATGCATGATGTATGCGTTGACATGTCTAGAAGTTTACATGCAGACCACCACTGAATATAAATATCACGTACTACAGATTAACTTACGTAGCAAATAAATAAATTTAACCAAATAAACAACTAACAGGAGACAACTAGCTAGCGGCTATGATTGTCAGCAGCCTGTATGCGTTTTTATAGTACGTATATCATGGATATCTTATATACTCCGGACGCAGTGTCATGCATGACATAATCCGCGTTACATCCTACTATATCCATCCACTGACTTGTCCTTCTAGAAACATCCTACTATATCCATCTATCGACCTGTCCTAGATGATCCTCGCAAAGCCATTATCTTTTTTTAGCAATCGCAAAGCCATTATCTGTTATTTTTTTAGAATTACACAGTACAACGTACATGCCCACAACACGTACACCCCTATGAACATACGTAAGCAATCCCTACCTATATGAGTCACACACACGTACGCAAACCCTACCCCTATGAGCACCTCCGAAGGACTGAACCAGCAAATCTTGAGATTCACGAAGTCACCATGTATCCGGAAAAATACGAGCACCCGTGCCAAGTCGAGGACTTGAACCTGGGTGGACAGGTTCCACCACGAGGAACCTAACCAACTGATCTACGATTAGTTCACAAGCCATTATCTGTTAAACAAAATATAAGATGCAACTTGATTTGGTGTTATCTTCAAGATTACACTTTAACCGCTAATTTTTCTTATGTAATTTAATTTGTTTATAGCAACAAAAGTTTGATGATTAGAAAATATTTCCAAATACACGTATAATTTAGCCACCTTTGTATCTAGTATAAACTTTTCATATGATTAGATTATTTGTTCATAAAAGATAACCAATTAAAATTTGAACTTTGAAATATGCATATGTCTTATATATTTTCGGACGGATCGGAGAGAGTATCACAATAATCAACACACCAACTTACACTATACTAAAAAGCATCATTCCTCGTCTCCGAGCAGTCCATCCGTAGATAGATCATCCATGCTGGGCTAATATATGAAGGGGAGTGTGGTGGAGTGGCAAGAACAATAATATGTCCACGCCGGCTACAAATAACATCAACACTAACTATCTATGCTCTTTTGAACAATTATCGGGTCTAAAAATTAACTTCCATGGGAGTGAATTCATTTGCTTCGGAGAGGCAGAAAATAGTAAAGATATTTACTAAAGTCTTTTTGGTTGCAAGCTAGGTTCTTATCCTTTTCATTACCTTGGTATTTCAATGATTTATTGCAAGTTAAATAACAAATATTGGAAGAAGGTGGAGGAACGTTTAGAAAAAAAAAGCTTAGCAGTTGGAAAGGAAAACATTCATCTAGGGGGTAGACGGGTGTTGATTTACTCGATCCTGTCAAACCCACCTATGTAATATGCTCTCATTCTTTGAAATCCCTAATGGAGTCTAATATAAACCTAGAATTACAAAATAAATGCCTTTTGAGTAAATGGCTCTTTAAATTGTATAATGAGGAGGGGATTTGGCAAGATTTATTGAGAAACAAATATATTAAGACAACACATTATCACAAGTTATCAAAAAAAGCAGGTGACTCACATTTTTGGATGAGTCTTACGGGTGTAAAGGACACCTTGAGTTTGGGTAATTTAAGATTGCATAATGGTAACCAAATTAGGTTCTAGGAAGATTCTTGGCTTGGTAACTAGCCATTAAAATCCCAATACCTAACACTTTTCAATTTTGTACGAAGGAAATACGCAAAGCAGGTTACAGAGGTCTTAGGCTCACTCCAGTTAATGTTGAATTTAGAAGAGCATTAGTGGAAAACAAACTTCTAGAATGGAACCATCTAGTAGCAAGGGTGACCAACTTTAATCTGCAACAAGGTGATGATGTGTTTGTGTGGCACCTGCTTAAGAATGGGGTTTTATAGTGGAATCGATGTATACACTACTGGACACGGGTTCTTTGCCGAGTGCCCTAAACACTTGGCAAACCCAAGTTTGCACGCAAAGAGTTTGCCGAGTGTTACACTCGGCAAAGACCCGCCGGCATAGCTTTTGTCGGCAAAGGGTTCTTTGCCGAGTGCAATATATCGGGCACTCGGCAAAGCCTTTGCCGAGTGCCACGTCAGCACTCGGCAAAGAAAAGTTGACCTAACGGAGACCGCCCGTCTGATGTCCCCTTTGCCGAGTGGTGACGTGTCGGGCACTCGGCAAAATATTTTTTATTTTTTTCCAAAAAATTCTTTGCCGAGTGCCAAAGCGTCGGCACTTGGCAAAGTGCCCAGTTTTGCCGAGTGCTATGGACGAGGCACTCGGCAAAGTGCCCAGTTTTGCCGAGTGCCATGACTATAGCACTCGGCAAATCTGGGACCTGAGCCGGTTTTGCCCAGTTTTGCCGAGTGCTTTTTTGCTTCCCATCTTTACAGACAAACAAATCACATATTCACAACCATCACATGCCCAGAATCACAATATATATCACATAAATGCCTCGTCCATAGCAATATCCATCACAATATCCATCACATACACGATATAGATCACAATGTATATCACATCCACATCCATCACAATATCCACATCCAACACAACCGTCACAATATCCATCACAGGATCCAACACAAGTCTAAGTCCATGAAACATAAGAAAAGAGACCAATCCAAGGTACCTACTGCCACCCTTGCCACCCAGAGTGTGAAGAAGGGCCACCTGGCCACCCGAACTGTGGAGAAGGGCTAGGTTCACTTGGATGCGTCGAGTGGTGCCCTTGAGGAGTCGGGTTCGAACCCGCGGACGGTGGCTGCGCAAAGGAAAAGCGAATTCATGAGTTTCTGTAGGAGGGTCGCACAAGCTAAAGCAATAAACAACCATACTCACCGGACTAGGATCAGGAGTACAAACCACTAGAGCGAGGGGCGAAGGTGGCACGGCTATACCCGTTGTGGCCTGAAGGTTCGCCATGAACGCATAAAGGTCCTGCAGCCTCTTCTCCTCGGCCTCCCTCCTTCGCTCTTGCTCCGCCTACTCGGCCGAGTGCCTAGCCTCCAGCCTCTGCACCTGGGCCTGCAATATTTCACCCGCAATGTTTCAACAATGCAAAGGCAAGATATATGTAAAAGCAATGAACGACGAATAAAACAGGACTAACCTGGAGTTCCGCCACCTGCTGCTGTGCACTCTGCTGCTGAGGTCATATAGGGAGGGAGGAGCTCGTGCTCCTTGCTCGAATCTGGGAGAGGGTGGGAGTAGAGGCCGTGTCAACTTGGCTGTCCGCCATCCAGTACCGGTCGTGCTGCTTCCCTCCTCCAAGCCTCATCATGTGGTCCGCATCCAGGGGCTGGGAGGCCGGATCGAAGTCCTCCCCATGGCGCGTGTGAGCCGCCGAGGAGTACTCGCTGAGCTTGCTGTGGACGCTCGTGTTGGTGTACGCCTCGGGCAGGTCCTCCGGGTTGTAGGTGAGGTCCGGGGCTGTAGCCTTGCCCTTGTGTGCCAGGGCGTACGCCATGAACTCGTTGCACTCCTGGCCACCATGCGACTGGGACTGCGAGGAAAACACCAAGATGATTACAAGTAATGAGAATTGAGCGTTCAAATGAATAAAGAAATAAATATAAAGAGTGTTACCCATGTCTGGGCGTACGTGCTGAGGTGGCGGTTGCCTTGGTGGTGTGGCACACCACCCATCTGCAGGCGGCAGTCCCGACAGATGTTGTGCTTTTCCATCCACTCATTTGAGCACCACCTGTCGACAATGGCCGCCCAGTAGGCTTGGTCCTTAGCGCACCAATCAGGACATATCTGCAGACCATCAAGTATATAACATGTCAAAAGATAAAATGAAGCCTACCTATTCTTCATGGAAGGAATCAATATTAATGTTTCGTACTAACCTGCAGGTACTGCTCCTTGGTGAGCGTCATGGTCCTGGCCGCCTGCTTCCTCACCACCTCACCAAGGACATTCCCGTTGTAGTTGATGATGCACTGGAGCCACGTCTCGTGGTACAGGTCTGAGAGTCGGTTCCTATAGACCTTGTCCTGCACTCGCTCCGCCCGGCCCTCATACCCCGGGGCGCACCTGAAGAAGTCCTGCATACATGCATCATGTATCATTTCATTATTTTAAGAACGACCAATGGATACAATAAATTGACCAATGTAGTGCGATGAAGACTTACCCAGTGCTCCTGCTTAATCCGTGCCGCCTTGGTGCCTGCGACGTTGTCCGTGGCGAGGGCAAAGTGGTCCCACATCTGGGGCGGCATAGTCACGTTGCTGTTGGTGCCTGCGACGGTGACCATGCCAGGGTAGTGCTCTCGAATCAGAAGGCTTAGGATGCCATTGATCTGGCATACCTGGCCGGCTCCGGACACAACTTCCCAGTTGCTGCATGAGTCATTAAGAAGAATTATTAGTCTCCATTTTGATTGTCAACATGTCATATGAACAAGTAGAGAAAACATGAATGGTTACGTACCCGTCGCCCATGGGTTGAATCACTGGGCGCTGGTGAACTGGGATCGGCCTCTGCGGGAGGGTCGACGGCCCGCGCAAGTAGACGGTCGACCCACCAGAGGAAGAGGAACCCCCTGCTGTCGCCGCCTCCTCGTGGCCAGATGAGGCGGAACCCCCTGCTGTTGCTGCCTGGTCGTCCTTGTCCCCTGCGGCCTCCCCCTGGTCACCCTCGTCCTTGGAGGCCGCCACCTGGTCCTCCTCGGGCAACGGGGCGTGAGGCATAGGCCTTGTCCTCGGACGGCCACGGGGGCGGCCGGTCCTAGTCCTCCTTGTCGACGTCTCCGCCGGTGGCTCCTCGTCCTCCTGAGCGGGGGGTGTCGCGTAGAGCGAGTGGAGACGCCTCTGCCTTCCCCCAGGCATTTTGTTGAGTTCCTGCAATTACAAAGATGCAAAATGAATTTGTAAGTCCTTATAAAGAGATGGAAAATGAACAAAACATAATTGCAAATTAATAATAATAATAATATAGTATTACATGTATTAGAAATAATCTCCCTCGTCATCATCTCCCTCGTTGTCATCATCTCCCTCGTTGTCATCGGCATCACTATCAATATTGTCGAAAAAATCGGCCTCATCTCCAACGTTGTCATCATTGTCATCGCCTAAACGTAATCGCTCAAGCATTTGTAAGTCGTTGGCATTTTGCACCTCATCTCCATCGTCCTCATCTCCATCGTCCTCATCAATGTCATTGTCTACTTCCATGCCCATCAGCGAAGACATGTCTATGTCAAACCTCCCTTCTAGCCCCTCTGGTTGATAGAACTCTCCATCGTATGTGTTTGGGTCAAAGTTGTAATCCTCATCGTTCGGGACAGGCACTTTACCGTGCGGTGATACCTTGTGCACAAGGTACCAGCCCATAAGATTAGGGTCTTTTTGGCACGCCCATGGGAGATAATAAACTTGTGTGGCCTGTTGAGCCACAATATAGACATCGTCGCCTTGATAGACGGAATCCTGCCGAATTTTGACTTGCCCAAGCTCAGGGGTCGTTCTTGTTACATCAGGATCGAACCAATGACATTTGAATACGACTGGATTAAGAGGTTTGCGACCCTCAAATCTGAGCTCGTATATTTCTTCGACTATGCCATAGTAGTCGCGGTCATCGGTGCCATGCGTACAAACTCTGGTATTCGTGGTTCTTCGGTTTGGGCGACTCTGTTCGTGTCTTGTTGTGTGAAAGTGATATCCATTCACATCATAAACGGTAAATGACTTGACCTTATAGGCGAAGCCATTGGCAACCTGTCTCAACTCATCACTCATTTTCGCATCCGTGCTGGCCTGCAAGGTGAGGCCAGATACATCGTTACATTACTCGCTCGTACGAGCAAAGTGGTGAGTCAAAGATAGAATGAGGTAAATTGGACGGTACCTTCTTACTAAACCAGAAAATGAAATCGGGCACACCATCTTTGAGAAGGCTATCTTGTTCTTGAGGGGAAGGAGCCCAATCCTCTTGCCTGTACTTATCCAGAAATTCCCTGAAAAAACGAGAGACAAGGGGGTTGGATGGATGGAGGATAGTGACGGCATATGTAACAAGCTCATTGAGAACTTACCGCAAATACGGGTTCACTTCGTCAAGGTTCAACAACACATACAGCATGATAGTGCGCCACTCATCATACTGCAAGGTCTTGGTGCTCGATGCGCTTGCGCTTCCGAGTTGCCCTTTGAAAAGGCTGAGGTTCGATGAACTCTCGTCGGCGGTGTAATGAGGGGGTGGATTGTGCACACTTGGAAGGTTGTCCTTATAGTATGCTGTTGTGAAGTTTGACACCTCCTCCATAATGAATGCCGCTGCCACGGACGCCTCAATTTTGGCTTTATTTCTACACTTTTTGCGAAGAACCTTTAGACATCTCTCGATTGGATAGCACCAATGGGCCTGCACAGGACCCCCCATTTGTGCCTCATACGGTAGGTGCAAAATCAAATGCTGCATCGGCATGAAAAAGCTGGGTGGAAAGATCTTCTCCAACTTGCAGAGCAACACAGGTGCCACTTTTTCTAAGTCAACAACCATGGCTCGAGATAACTCCTTGGCATAAAGCTGACGAAAGAAATAGCTCAACTCTGCCAGCACATGCTAGACATTCTCGGGGAAATATCCCCGGGTCATGGCAGGAAGAAGCCGTTCAATCCATATGTGGTAGTCATGACTCTTCATCCCTAAGACTCGCATAGTAGACAAGTTCACTCCCCTCCTCAGATTCGCCGCATACCCATCAGGGAACATTAACATCTGGATCCACTGCAATACCTCCTTCCTTTCGTCCTTTTTCAAGACGAAATCGGCATGATGCCTTTTCCATTTCTTGTTGGGCGCAGGAGGCTTCATCACTAGCTTTGGTCTATCGCACAACGTCACCAGGTCCAGTCTAGCCTTAACGTTGTCCTTTGTCTTATCAGGAATGTCCATGAGTGTTGCCCAAAGTGCCTCGGCGACATTCTTTTCAGTGTGCATTACATCAATGTTGTGTGGAAGATGGAGGTCATTGAAATAGGGGAGTCTAGTCAAGCCTGATATATGAGTCCACATGTGATCCTGACCATATCCAATAAAACCACCTTTGTTGTCATCAATTTTGAGAGCCTCTATCTGAGCACGGACCTCGGCACCGGTCATCATCTGAGGTGCAGGGCTAGTGACTCGAACACCTTTCGTGAAGTTCTTGATGTCTTGTCTGAATGGATGGTTAGAAGGGAGGAATCGACGATGTTGGTCGAACGAAGAGAACTTGCCACCCTTCTTCAACGAATTGAAGCTCACAGCTTCCTTGCATACTGGGCATGGGAACTTCCCATGAACACACCACCCGCAGAATATGCCATACGCTAGGAAGTCATGCAGGGAGTACTTGTTCCAGACATGCATTTTGAAGTTCCTCTTTGTAGCTCGGTCATATGTCAGTACCCCATTTTCCCAAGCATCGATCAATTTGTCAATTAGAGGCTCCATGAACACTCCCATATTGTTCCCTGGGTGTTCGGGAATTATGAGCGACAGGAATACGTTCTTGGGTTGAAACATGACGCCGGGGGGGGGAGAAGATTTAGGGGGATCACGAACATGGGCCAACAAGTGTACGGGGCTGCCATCATTCCATACGGATTGAACCCGTCTATTGCCAGCGCTACACGTACATTTCGAGCCTCCTCAGCTTTACTGGGATGTTTACCATCAAAGTGGACCCATGCATCACCATCGGATGGATGTACCATCTTCTTAGAATTGTATCTTTTGCTATTTTCGTGCCATGTCATCTGTTTGGCGGACTCCTCTATCATGAATAGCCATTGGATCCTCGGTATGAAAGGAAGGTACCGTAGGACCTTCTCGGGGATATCAAGCTGCTTCTTCTAGCCATCACTAGAGTCTACCTCCAGAAACCTAGAGGATTTGCACTTTGGACAGTGCGTTGCTTTCTCATGTTGTTTCCTAAATAGGACGCAACCATTCAGACAAGCATGGATCTGCTGATACGGCATCTTCAGTGCACGAAGAAGTTTCTGTGACTCGTACATGTTCTTCGTCAGAACGTAACCCTCCGGAAGCAAGGTCCCAACAACTGCCAACATAGCATCGAAGGCGTCTCGACTCAGGCTATACTGCGACTTGAACCCCATTAGGCGTCCAACGGCATCCAGTCACGAAACCTCGGTCTTTTCGTGAAGGGGCTGCTGTGCCGAAGACATCATGTCGTAGAATGCCTTTGCGGTTTCCTCTGGTTCCTCCTCCATTCCTTCACCAAACTGTGCCTCATGAAAGTCATCCATCATGTCTGGTACCCCGGCATCACCATCAAAATCCTCGAGGCGTTGTCTCACCACCTCCTCTCTCATACAATCCGCTTCACCATGGAAGATCCAGCGGGTATAGTTTGGCATGAATCCAAACTTGCAAAGATCTTCCCCCACCTTCTTCCTAGTTTTTCTTTTCCTGTTGTCACATTTGCTACAGGGACATGGCATCCGACTCGCCCCTTGAGCAGCCAGGCCAAATGCATGGTCTAAGAAAGCAGAGGTATAGCACATCCATTCTGGGGTCATCTCTACGTGGCCCGTGTACATCCAGTCACGGTTATCCATCCTCTGAGACAACGCCTCGAGTAATAAAACCAGCAATTGCATCTACACGGTGTTCCTACTATCTAATAGGTGAAGGATAGGTCCTAATCCCACCCGTGGATGCGTAGATGAGGTTAGTCTCCATGCTCTACTCCTATCCGAGACGGAATTTCGGCAGCACCTCCCCGTTGTTCTCCCGATACACGTCCTGGCAGGGAGAGAGTGTATCCGGAGAACAACAGGGAAGAGCTACCGAAACTCAGTCTCGGACCGGAGCAGACCATGGAAACTAACCCATCTACGCATTCGCGGGCTGTCCAAAAAACGTGGATAATCCGAAATAGATACGATCGTAGATATGCAAAGATCCGCATACCTACGACCGTATCTCTTTCGGACGAGAGACGCCTAACTAGGTTACGTGATCTAAGACAATGATACGGGAGGAGGGCTTATTTATACCTAGGGTGGCGGTGGAGTCAAGCTAGCGGCGCAGTGGCGAGTCGGGGCAGTGACGAGGCGATGCTGTGTAGGCAGACCTACAACGCCGACGAAGAGGATCGGGGTTGTCGAGTCCCCTCTGACGTGCTCTTCTCTGCAAAAGAAGAAACACAATACTATAAGTTGAAAATTTCGGCAGAACCTCCCCTGTACGGGGAGGTTTCCAAAACCTGCAAGAAAAAACCGGCACGATGGCCGACAACCACATATCAAGGGAACACATACGGCACGATGGCCGATAGCCAGATATATATTAATCCACCACCAACACACCACCACCTCCACCACCACGACCACACCACCACCACCACAACCACCACACTACCACCACCACCACGACCACGACCACACCACCACCACCACAACCTCCACCACCACGACCACACCACCACCACCACAACCACCACACTACCACCACCACCACCACCACCACACCACGACATCCACCACAACGACCATGACCACACCACCACATCCACCACAACGACCACACCACCACCACCTCAACGAACACACTACCCTCCTTCTCCACCTCCACCTCCACCTACACCTCCACCATTGCACGCCACCACCACCTCGACCTCCACCTAGACCTCCTCCTTCACCAGCTTTGTACACCATGAAGCGAGGGAAGGGCATACCTAGACGTTGGAGGGATGTCAGAGGCCACGGACGGGGCGACGTCAAGGGGTCGGGGCGGGGCACCTCCTCCTCCTCTCTTCTCGGCCACTTCTCTTCTCCTGTTCCCCTTCTCCTCTTCCTCCCTTCCTCCCACCTTCTGCTCGGAACGGGGGCGGGCACAACGGACAGCGTGGATGGGGTTGGCGGGTGGCGTGGGGTCCTCCTCCTTCTCCGGTGGTCGACGGATGGCGCAGAGGTTCTCCTCCTCCTCGGGGCGGGCCGATCGACTGGCGTGGACGGGCGGCGTGGCCGGGGCGGGGCACCTCCGGCGGGTTGAGGCGAGCGACGGGGTGGGGCTCCTCCGGTGGCCTGCTCCTCCTCCCTCATCCTCTGGCGGCCGGGGGCCGGGGGCGCACGGGGTGGCGGTGGCGGGATGGCGGGGGCGGGGTGGCGGGGTGGCGGTGGCGGGGTGGCTGGGGCCGGGGGCGCGCGGGGTGGCGGTGGCGACGGCCGGGGCAGCACGGGGCGGGGCAAGGTGGCGGAGCGTGGCGGGGCGGCGCGGGGAGGCAAGGCGGCGGCGCTGTGTGTGGTGTGTGTGAGTGTGTCGGCCTGGAGGCCGACGTATTTTTTTTAACCGCCCACCGCTTTGCCGAGTGCCAAGATCTACGGCACTCGGCAAAGAAGATTCCCTTTTTTTTATTTAAAAATATTTGCCGAGTGCCAGGCGTTAGGTAAGCATGGTACATGACAACGTGCTCGAAACTTTCTCAAATTTTTACCACAGCCTACGCATACGATAACACGGCATCTCCACAAGTTTCATGTTTTTTCGATTTCGTTTGCATTTTATGGAATTAAAAAACAACTCGCACGCAATTTGGTGGCATTGCCCCGTGAGCAAGTTGATAGAAATTTCAGGTCAGTTCCTGGATTTGGCCTAAACTTACACTCACAAACATGAATGTCATTTTTCGAATCATTCAAATCCAATATTCGATGCACCTGCAGTTCAAACTCGTATTTTCCGAAAAAAATCAACAAAATTGAATAAACTAATGAAATATAGAAAAAATCAGTCAAAATGTGCAAAATTTGAATATGTGGTTCCTGGTACTGTTGTAGGGCTACCCAAAAAAATTGGTGGCCAAAATCAAAAAAAAAATTGCCGAGTGCCAATCCGTGGCACTCGACAAACTTAATTATTTGCCGAGTGCCTAACGCCTGGCACTCGACAAAGATTTTTAAATAAAAAAAAGGGAATCTTCTTTGCCAAGTGCCGTAGATCTTGGCACTCGGCAAAGTTGACGGCGTTGGGTCCGTTATGCCTCTGACAATATTTGCCGAGTGCTCTAGTTTGCCGAGGGCCTGACACTCGGCATATTAAGGTTTGCCGAGTGCCTATATTTTGTCGAGTACTAGGCACTCAACAAAATAGCCTTTGCCGAGTGTTTTATTTTGCCGACGGCTGCACTCGGCAAACTGAGTCTTTGTCGAGTGCCCGATATTTGGCACTCGGCAAAGTATTCGACTCTCGGTAAATTACCAGTTTTCCGTAGTGATAACTTCCTAGTCAGGAATGGGAACAAAATGTCATAATTAGTTTGGCGGCTTAAGTTACCTTTGAAGATTGAAATCTTTCTTTGGTTCTTTCAAAGAGGGGTTACTCCCACTAAAGATAACTTAGCAAACGTAATTGGAATAGAGATAGGTCGTAATGATGTTTTGTTAGCAAACCAGAAACCATCCAACGTCTCTTTTTTGAGTGTACGTATGCCAAGCTTCTTTGGAGGGCAGTTCATATGGTGTTGGGAATTAATCCACCTCTAAATGTTTCACACTTATTTAATACCTAGTATGCTATGAGTGATAATACTTTTAGATCCATTTTATTGTTAGACACAGCGGCTTTTTGATGGTCAATCTGACTAACAAGGAACGTAGTGGTTTTTGACGTACACATGCGATTTCTCAAGCTATATATTGTCGGCAGTATATATATTTACTTTTTGGAGACTATTGTGGATTTGCATCCGAATATAGAATAATTGTGTCTTGATCTAAATGGTATCTGATGTATTTATTAAGTGGGGCCAATATGAGATTGACACTTGAGGAAGAAATAAATAAAAGAGACATATATTATATATACATATGCACAAGTATGAATGCATGTGTATGAGTTTATAGGGGTGAGTGTGCGTGTGTGTATATGTGTCTATATGTACCATGTTTTGAGAAAAAAATGAAAGGGTATATACATAGGCAAATGCTCAAGCAATACAACTGGTAGTATATATATTTAATTTATTTTTTAAACGAACTGAGCAGGAGAGTTTATATTAATAAAGAAGAAGGTTTAAACTGAGCAAACGATAGCCCTAGCTAGGAAGCCGCTGATAACATGAGCAAACAACAACAACAAACCTCTGTGGCCCCTACCGAAGAGGCAGAGAGGCCTCCGCAACAAAGTCCATAAGACAGGACCTTTTATATTGCGGAGACTATTGTGGCTAGCGCCGCATCAGAAAGTTCGAATAGAGAAATAAGGGTTATATATACCTAGCAGTTGCGTCTGAATCTGAATGATATCTGATGTGTTCGTTAACTGGGGCGCCGATACATACGGAGGTTGACACCTGTGGTCTTGAGGATGAAATAAAGCCAAGCGATATATACACGCGCACAAGGCACAACGGCACAAGCATGAATAATGCGCCGCCGCACGCTTTCGGCAATTGCAGGCTTGCCCTCCACCACTGCAGACAGAGGCCTTGCTAGCCAGTCCAAAGAGATGGGATGGGGCAGAGGGCCAGAGGCTGACCTGAAAGCAGTGGCACACACCCGGACACCATGATTGCATGCGTTCTCCATCGGCCTGCATGCGGCTTGCCCAACGCAAGCTAGTGATGTCCCTCTCTTTAGATGCAGATGATTGTTGCATCTTCCTTCTTGCAGTGTGCACTGCGAGATGCGCTGTATTGACATTGGTCCAATGCATGATGGCGATCGATGTCGAGATCGCAAGAGAGGAGCACGGATAGTGACCTAACATAGCCTCCAAGATTCTGCTGATGGATTATAATTGCCTCCATTGCCCTCACTGCTGATGAGCTGGAGATTCATGCATGGGACCTGGGGGCAGCTGATGGGGCCTCCTGTTCATCTTCAGAAGGTTGTATGAAAAAGTCCTTTCGACCTCCTTTAACTTTTGCGGTCGTCCAATTTACCTCCCTTATTTATAAAAACCGATCGTTTGACTCCCTTCAACTTCTAAAACAGTTTGTTTTTGCACCTTTGGCTGGCTTTGATGGTGATTTTGCTAATATGGTGCCAAGTTAGTATAGGGACTAGGGAGTTATATCGGATAGTTAAAAGTTCAGGGATGTAAATCGGACTAGAAATTTTTAAAAAAATATATATGCAAAAAATTATAAAAGATAAATTTTCAAAAAATTGTCCAAATATTTTTGCATGGAAAAAAATGCAATTATAAATCATAAAATTTAGTTTACTCTTAGAAAATTCATAAAAAGTATGAAACTAGTTTCAATTTTTTTTCTAAAATCATGCTCTATATTATGGTGTATACATTGAAATTGTTTGAATCTTGATGGAATCATTTTAGTGCTTATTTGTTAGTAGAAGCTCTCGCTATCTATTATAATTAGATGATGTTGATGGTCTGGACTACGTAGAAGAACCAGTGAAACTTAACTAGATTCAATAGTTTGTAAACTTAATTAAATATATTAAACGGAGGGTGGATGCAAGCATATCTGTGGCAGGGTGCATGCTGCAAAGCAAGCTAACACAACTGCTTTGAAAATTTATCTAGGCCAAGGGACCAACGCCCAACTATGGTAGCAAATATGCACTAATGAGTCCATCAAGATTTAAACAATTTTAAACTGGGCACCCTAAGATAGAGCATGATTTTAGAAAAAAAAACTGAAGCTATTTTCATAATTTTGTAAGCTAAAACAAAATTTCTATGAATTTTCTAAGAGTAAGCCAAATTTTATAATTTTTAATTGCATTATTTTTTCACATAAAAATATTTAGATTAATTTTGAAAATTTATTTTATAATTTTTTAGATATTTTTTAAAAAAATTGTCCAATTTACCTCATAAATTTTTAACTAATCTGATTTATGTCCCTTTGACTTTCTGTGGTGTCAGCAAAATCATCGTCAAAACCAATCCGGATGCAAAAACAAATAGTTTTTAAAGTTCAATAAGGAGATTAAACAACCGATATTGTTAGGGCCTGCTTGACAGGGCTCCACTTCGGCTCTGGCTCTGCCTCCTTCAGAGGAGCCCTGCCAAACGTTTTCCTAGAGGATCTGTTTTTCAGTAAAAAAACAGAGGAGTTAGAGCCATTTTGAAAAAGCCATACATTGTGGATCCTCCAAAACGGCTCTGGCTCCTTTGGAGGAGCCGTGCCAAACACCCCTTAATGTGAAAGCTAAATCGGACTATCATAAAAATTGAGAGGGTCAAAAGGACATTTTCCAAGATTGTATAGCTTCAACGTCGTAGAGCCCGCTAGGCCCAGCTATAGCTACGCCGCGCCTTCACCCGTTCACCGCCATCTCGGCCCGTCCAGCCCCAGCGTTGATCGTCCACTGTCGGAGCTATCGCCTCGACCACTGCTTAAATATTTTTTTTTAAAAAAAATGGTACGCCAATCACCCGGACATCTGGACGAGACGTCGCGTCCAGACGTAGCTCCGACACCTGCGCCGCTCCCGCGTTCACATCTCCCCTCACGCCCCACGCACGTCGCAGGGACCCACGCCCCGTGCAGGGAAATCCACGTGGGTTGACCCACGGCTACACCCCAGCAGCAGCGACAGCCACCGTCCGCGCCGTGCAACACCTCGATATACTTTTGCAACATCTAAATAAAATATTTGCAACATACGTCTAAAATAGATGAAACATTTAGAACATATAGTTGAAACACCATTGCAACACGTGCAACATCCCAATCTACTTTTGAAATATCTAGATACAACACTTGCAACATACAAAAGAAGACAGATGAAATACTTGAGACATACATCTGAAATACTTGCAACATACGTGTACAGAAAATAGATGAAACATAGGGTTTGCAACATACGTGTACAGCCATTGCAAGATATGTAACATCCCGATTTCCTTTTGCAACATCCGCATAAAACAATTGAAACATACATCTAAAACAACTAAAACACTTGAAACATGGACTTGCAACATATTTGAAAAGCGTCCAGAAACACTTGAAACACAGCATCGTCGCGCGGCCATGACCTGCCTAGTGGGCAACTGCATTAGCGCAGGCTCGCTGGATGGTGCGCGCCCACCATGTCCGCTGTCGGCCAAGCGAGAGGAGACGCTCCCGGATCTATGGAGGGTGCCGCATGATGGGGTAGGTGAGGGCCAACAGCTTGTTTGGATCTCGCTGGGTGGGGGAGAGGGCCACCGGATCCGCGGGCGTTGAACGCTTCCGGTGGGTGAGGACGCCGGGGTGGCAGGAGGGGCGCCGTTGGGGTGGGGGAGGAGAATGCCAAGGTGGGGGAACACGTCGCCGCCTGCTAGGGAGGCCGGCATGGCCACGTGTTGGGGTAGACATGGGGCGCGAGCGAAAAGGAGGAAACAAGGGACTAGGTGCGAGAGCGAGCGAGGCGTCCGTCCGTTCTGAACATTTTAACTAGAGTATTATTGTTTTCAAAATTAAAATCATGACCACTGCCGCCTTTTCGTTCGGCCCGCGACCCAGCCTGCCACCTAGGCTGCTCGAGAGCAAGAGCGAGAGAGGGAGGACACGGAGAAGAGCAGGTGCTTGCACCGTTGCACCGCGCACGGCGGCACTTGGGGAGCAATTGCAGCGGCAGCCCCTATAGCACGAATCATAATCATAATAATAAATAAAAGCGAAAGTTACATAAGGCCTTGCCTTGGCGAGTTTTTTTTTTTTTATACGAAATCCTCAGGTGCTTCAGTACAACGATTCAGTGCCGGTGGGCGGTGGCGAATGAGGCCCATTAGTCAATCGGAAAAAGAACAGTGGGAGCCCAAGGGGAAAATTGAGACCCATTTACTACAGTCGGCAAGGCAGTCCGCAAAAGGCACGGCCCTTACGTGGCAGACGTAAGACGTTTGCGAACGTGATGGCTCATACCTGGGCCGGGCTATATTCCGTGTAATATTGTTACTGTGGGATTGTTGGCCCAGTTCTTGTGCGTTGGTGTAACAAAAGGGCTTGTGTTATAATAATCTAAATAATCTAATTGGACATGGAACTTCCCAAGTTCTGCGTTTGCAAACGTCCGCGTGTACATCAACTCTGATCTCTGTACCTTTGCATGAGAAACAGAACAAAAAAAAAGTTGGCCAACAACTTGTTGCACACAACACGTCGGCTTCGCTTTTGCAATTGGGCCGTGCTTTCGGGACTGTGGAGTAGTTTCTAGTTGGGACAACCTGGGCATTTTGGGTTCTGTGAATCCTGCTTATGTTATGTCATTATGTGGGCCGCTATGTTTTGTGTGGTTCGCCTCTTTCGTTACAGTCCAATTCACACCCTCAAATCGGAAAAACTTATTCAAGCGGTTTTGGACGACTTGGATTCTGTCAGCTATCGGCGCCACCTCAACTACGAAGGAGCTGACTACGCCGAAAGTTCAGGGTCAACTAGACCTTATATCAGAAGAAAAAAAAAGTTATAGAAATACTTTTCTAAGAATTCAAAACAAGTTATAGAAATATATTTTCAAAGAAATATCCAAATATTTTTCCTAGAAAAGTTATATGTAATTAAAAATCCCAAAATCTGATCTAATATTAGCAAATTCGTTTTAGCTCAAAAAAGTATGAAACTAGCTTGTCGGGCCTAGCTTGGAATTTTATAAATCCGATATGTATCTCCTTTTTTACTTGCTAGTGTTTGCTCTCATTATTTGTTATAATTCGTTAACATCCACAGATAAATTACGTAGAAGTTCAAGTGATTTTGGTAGTTCATTACTTGTTCCTGTTCATATGAACACATGCGTCACTTGCATACGCATAGTCGCATCAACGAGCATATGTACATACATGCACCCATCCCCTGTGAGCATAGATTTTCAGATTGACAAATCACCAGACATCTCAATGTTGACTCGCACATTACCTACCCACTAAGAAAAACAACCTCATATATTCATACAATAAATTTGTAAATTACAAGCGATTGTCAATTATGTGGTAATAATTCAAATCTTACCAAAACATAATCCATTAACATGTCTGTAAAAAAGAAACATAAAACATTATGCGTGTTTCTTTGCAATATTGTGGTACTAGCAAATAAACAACAAAAAGGAGATCATATAAGATTCAAATAATTTCAATCTATGTACCATAAGATGGATCATGATTGTAAGAAGTAAAAGAACTAGAGACAATGAAGTGATGCAAATGATGTTTGTATATTCCCAATAAACAGTGTGTACATATATATACAGGGCCCATGTGGGCGGTTACAAGTGTGAAAGAGAGAAAGGGGTGAAAAGACACCCCTTGGAATAATCCATAATTGAGCACTAAATAATAATTCTCAATACCCCCCTTGATCAATTAGCTCCTTGTAGTCTTTACTATTCATCTATTATGCATGTTTATGAATCTTTGGAAAACCCTGTGGGAAAAAACCAAAGTAATACCGATATATCAGGCAAAACTCCTTAAAACCCAGTGGGAAAATAAGGAGAAAACACCATGATATACAATCACCAATGTTATTAGACCCTTTGAGATAAATCCAAAGCCTTAGTCTAAAAAACACCTTGACCATAGGGTCAATATACTTCAAATATCATCTTTTAAAAACCCAGGTGGAGAAAACTAGATGATATAGCATATACCTTTGTGTTAACATTGCCTCATCAAAAACTTTATATGAGAAACCTCAAAAGGAAAAACCCATATAAAGAAAAGAGTACAATGCATCTTATGTCCCAATATCATCCACCAAAAATCTCTGTGGGAAAAAATGGATGATATGACATAACCTTGTGTTGATATTGCCTCATTAAAAATTTTATATGAGAAACCCAAAGGGAAAAACTCATACAAAGAAAATAGTGCAATATGATGTTTGCAACAAGTTATTAATCAGAGAGACTCTCCCCCTGATATTAGCAAACCTCGAAGTAAATTCATACCAATGCACTCAACACATAAAAAATGTGGAGTATGGTAGACTTTGTGAATATCTCTACGAGATTATCACAAGACTTAGTTTGCAAATGTTCTAATGCCCATATTACCTATGGAATAGAACCATCTTAGTGCAAAATATTGCATTAAATATAACTTGTCTCCATCTACACAACACAAGTTGCATTACCTTTATAGATAATGACTGTTGATTCATAGAATCAACACCACATAACTTCAATATGTGATATATCATTCTGCCAAGCTATACACATTCATGTGAAGCCTTGTACAATACAATATCAGAATGATTAATAGAATTGACTATTAAATGTCTATTTAAAGACTATCACAAAATGGTCTTTCCATATCCATGTAAAGCCTATTTTAATGATCTAGAATTTAGGGATCTTATAGATAATCAGAATCATTATATCCACATAATTAGATCATGGATTACACTAAGACCACATGTGCTATTTGAGATATCAAAAGATATTCTTAACTTCAATATATCAACATTTGGTAGGAGTAGCGCCGCTACTAGATAGCAAATCATTGCAAAAATAATATCCGACCGGGAACTTTTGTAAGATATATCAACGCATAAATAGCACAGAGATAATGAACCATATGTCCCAATATCTTATCTCAGCCACTATGGCATAAAATAATCTTCCTCTATCATGAGGTAGAACAACCATAGGATACCTTCATATTGAATCACTCAATATGATCTGGATATAGATAGCTTTTGTACAAAATCCTGAGAGAAGATGCTTGAATCATAAACACAAAATGAAAGTTTGGTTTAGTCTGTATCTTCCATCTTAAACTCCGTCTTTAGATTACAACGTGCTATTAACATATGTTCATCACTAATGATGTCAAGATTATTGACTATCATATAACACTATGAAATCCAATCAAGGACTTCAAAATGAACACCACGTGTAATCAATCTTGTATCCCTTCAGTTTAGGGAATACACACAAAGTCGATTGTACCAAATTTGACTTAACCGCTTTAAGCCATATATCGACTTAAGCAATACACAATTTGTTATGATTTTATGTATGAGGGTTGGGTATGTGAACTCCTTTCTGGAAGCTTCATAAATACACCAAATCAAATGATCATGTAAATATATGCAATCACTACATCTATCAACTATCAATTGCAATGATAGATGCTTTTATACTGCCAATCAAAAGATAGTATCGGAAATTTATAACTTACTATGGAGAATAATTTGCATTGAAAATCAATGCATAGGCTTTGCGTAAATCCCTTGTGCTACTAGTCTTGCTTTGATCTCACCACCACATTGTTCTCAATCCATTCTAGGACGAAAACACTTTTGTACCCACAGTAAAGGTACCATGAGGTGTTGACATCATAGCCCAAAACACCTCTTTTCTAGTGAGCAAGACTATCTCTATATGTATTACATCACTCAACAAGTTCCAGTAAGAGTGAGTAAAGCACTCTGCCATGGTCTTATTGATTGGATAACTTGGAATGTTGTATACAGTTTATTCAGAGAAGTACGTGTCAACACATGTAGCCTTTCTATGATATAATTCTTTGGTTATCAAAACTCAAAGTACCCTGAATGACTCATCGTGACTTCCTGAAATGAGAGTCAGGGCTTTCCGATATCCTAGCTTCAGCATTTAGGTGCACCTCAAAGCTAGGTTTGTGGATGACATCCATCCATGGGGTAGTAACTAATATTTACCCAAAAAGGTGTCGCCAACCATAGGTTGACCTGCATTTACTATCTTATCTTGGAAGGAAAACCTTCTCTTACTAGCATGATAATCCTGCTTTATGGCCATACTTCTCCCCCTCTTATTTACAACTAGGAGTTGAGTGGTTTTACTTGGTACCACTACTCTTTCTAGCACATATTTACAACGGATTAACAAGTTAAAAGACACCTTAGTAATCAGTAAATGCATTTGGTAGTTTATTTGCAATATTATGCAAATTAACAATTCTTTGAACTCAACATTTAGTACGTGATCCTGAGCTTAAAATGCCTTATGCATTCCAAATAATTTCTTGGCATTATGTATGGTACATCAAATCCCCCCCTAATGCCTGTAAATGCTCATTATCAAAATAAAACCAGCATATGGGTCATAAATAAACCCTCCATAAGAGATCTAAATACTTAATAATCGACAGATATTGAAATCTCACATTGATCCCTAGTTTCCTGTGTGTACCCATCAATGTATGTTGTGGTAGTGAGATTGGTACATATACAATGAACTCAATTTTACGCAAATAGGAAATCTTCTTGATTCCCACGTGCTAAATGCATATGGGGGATATGCAGTTAAACTTAAATCAGGAGTGTGTAAATCTACCTGACCCCAACACGAAGTTGGCAAATAGTAATTCACTAACAATGGTCCTGCTATGACCTTGATGTCATACTCATAGATTCCATTTATCCTTTCGGATATGTAACTAAATTCTTGTTATACCAAACAATCGTCATTGTAGGTACAAAAACTCAGTAGTGTTCAGGATAATGAGCTCACAACAAGAGCCATTATTTACCAAATGCATGGCTGAGTGTGGATACTTTCACACACTCTAGATCATCTTATAGATGTATCTTTACAACCATGAAATGCCTGAACTGTCCATACAATCTTTGTATCGGACCCATACATATTCTTTTGAATATGATCAAGGAATCTAAGACATTTAATTTGATTTTAAGATAAGAGGGACTTAAAATCTATTTCCCTTGTGGCACTTATCGTATCCACACTTTGGGAAAATCTTAACCAAAAGAATTGCCAATAATTTTCACCTCATCCCATATGATGGCCAAGTTGTTCATTCCAAATCTAGAATGCATCAACAGTTCGAAAATTATCTTATACGTAATATGTTGTATGATGATGGTTGTACGTTGAAAGGTCTTAATATGGCTAGAGGGGGGGGGTTGAATAGCCTATTTAAAAATCTACAAACCAACTAGAGCAATTTGATTAGTATGACAAATAGCGAAAAGCAAACTTGCTCTAGCTCTACAAGGGTTGCAAGCCACCTATCCAACAATTCTAGTTGCTATGATTACTAGACACACGATTTTCTAAGTAACTACTCACTAAGAGCTCTCACACTTGCTACACTAAAGAGCTCCACTAGATTTACTTAAGCTACAAAGCAAACTCTCAATTCTTGCTACACTAAAGAGCTTGCTACAGCTAGTTTGCGAGAATATAAATGAGTAAGTAAGGTGATTATACCGCCGCGTAGAGGAGTGAACCAATCACAAGATGAATACTAATTCAATCATCGGGAGAATACCAAAGGGCAAGAGACAACCAAATTTTCTCTCGAGGTTCACGTGCTTACCGGCACGCTAGTCCCCATTGTGTCGACCAACACTTGATGGTTCGGTGGCTAAGAGGTGTTGCACGAACCTCGTCCACACAATTGGACACCGCAAGAACCTATCCACAAGTGAGGTAACTCAATGACACGAGTAATTCACTAGAGTTACCTTTCGACGCTCCGCTGGAGAATGCACAAGACCCCTCACAATCACCGACTCGTGCCAATCCCCCTCCGCTGCTCCAAGCCGTCTAGGTGGCGACAACCACCAAGAGCAACAAGCGAATCCCACAGCAAAACACGAACACCAAGTGCCTCTAGATGCAATCACTCAAGCAATGCACTTGGATTCTCTCCCAATCTCATAAAGATGATGAATCAATGATAGAGATGAGCGGGAGGGCTTTGGCTAAGCTCACAAGGTTGCTACTTGGGCAGCGGGACGGATCAGGCGGCGGGGGTTTTATTCGGCTCTACCGCACCATGGATCAGGGCGCGGCACTGCCACGCCAAGATCGGTGGCGCGGCAGAGCCCTGCCACGTCACCGGTCGCGATTCCTGTCGTCGCCACGTCAGCTCGCTGCCGTGCCACCATGCATGGCGCGGCCTTTGCCGCGCCAGGGCAATAGGCGCGGCCAAAAGTGTTAGTTTAAAAAAACCGATAGTGTTAGATTTAAAATTAGTTTTAAAAAGTGTTAAAATTAAAAAAATCCCAAATGAGATATATTTTCCCAAAGCACGGATCGGATGCGAAGAAAAGGAAACTATTAGAGAGGACTGAAACGACAGCGATGGGCACACTCCCTAGATAAATGGAGAAAACTGAACTTGTGTGGGGCGTGATGTGTTTTTTTTTGTTTCTTTGTTTCTTTCTTTTTTGAGATGGGTGATGTGTTAGTTTTGCCATTATCTGACAAGGTGATTCCGATCGAAGTGTATTGAAACAAAGCCACACTTAGAGCGTTTTCAGCAGGCTACCTAAACCCAATACTTATCCCCAATTTGGATAGTGGAGGCAAAAAACGTCTCCTACAGGCTATCTATCAGACTACCTAAGAAAAATTTATTGGGCCAACAAAAGTGACTATTTATTTTTTACTTCGTCTTTTTTCCTCCCGCAAGCACTCAGAAGCACCCGACGCCGCTAGAGGGAGCGCCGCTGGGGAGCCGCCGCCGGTCCGCCCCAGGGAGCCATCGCCGGATCCGCCTGCCCCCAGCCGATTGCTCCTTCCCCGGACCTCCCCCACCATCCCCTCCCATCTCCGGCGAGCCATCTCCCATGCCGCCCTTCTCTCTCACGCCGCCATCTCCGGCGAGCCCGCCTGGCATCCCCGCCTTCCCCTGCCCCGGCATAGCGTGTGGCCCCCGGCGCAGACGCACGACGACGTCCCTCCCGCCATGGCCGTGAGGTTCCCGTGCGACGCCGGCCCCTGTGCGACTCTGGCGGCCCTCCCTGTCCGACGCACCCCTCCCCCACAGGCGCCTCTCCCCGCCATGGCCCCGGCGGTCCTGTGCAACCCTGTCTGACGCGCCCCTCCCCTGCAGGCGCCTCTCCCTGCCATGGCCGAGTTCCTCTGTGACAGAGACAAGGAAGAGGATGACACATGGGACCTTCTCTACTAGGATTAATTTGGTTAGTCTGATTTAGGTAGTGTTGTTGGAGTTGGAAGCAAAATATAGGTAGTATGAAAATGGATGGCTACCCAAATAGAGAAATTGGTAGTCTGATTTAGGTAGTAATGCTGGAAATGCTCTTAGTGGTCTCCTCTGCAACAGTTTTACAAGCCATGCAAAAATTAATGGTCTAATAATAAGAATGTGTTTTTTTCAGAAATCAGCAGGAATGAACGGATGCCACCGGTTCAAGATGGGTGTCTCCTGAACGGAAGATGTCCAAACTGTAACTTTTTCACTATGTATAGAAACGGCATAAAATGATCAGTGCAATATACTAACATTTGTCTCTGTCTCAAGCTTTTTTATATGATGGATAAAATTTAGTTTTAGACCTCTTCAAAAGAAGATGCATTCAAGGATTTAATGGTATTGTTCTTTCAGTCTCGAGAAATGCTAGCTTAGTTCTAGTCATTCGGAGGTGTTTCTAGAGGTATAGGGTTAGGTGCATTCATTTATAGGGTACGTGTGCATGCATATATGAGTGTTTCGTGTCTATATTGTGATTTGCAAAAAAGAAAGAGAAGAAGATATATCAGCCCAAAATCATTACAAAAGACTAACTTACACCACATAATGAGTTTAACATTAATAGTCAATACGAAAATACCATCCATAGAAAGCAAAAAAACTCCACATATATACCCTCTTAACTCCAGTAGCTGGCTCAAGTCTCCTGCTCATTTAATTTTTTTAACAATCAATATAATTCTGCTGAACCCAGCGTACACGACAGAATAGCTGGCTCAAACATCGACTGGTGCTTGTTGTTTGGGTAGTACTCTCTCCGTTCCAAGTACATCTATTTTGCTATGCATCTAGACATAAATTATACTATCTAGATTATGTCTAGATGTATAGCAAAATAAATATACTTAAAAAGTCAAAATGACTTATAATTTAGAACCGAGGGAGTAGTATCTACGGAGTATTGCCATTGCTTTTTCATTAACTGTTGGCATATGCCACTATACTATACGTTAAAAGACCATGACGCTATTGATTGCCAAATATGTTGGCAAAGATGAATCAATGGCAGACAACAAGACGAAGTGTGAAGCAAAACTTTTGACACGAAAAGCTTGTCCATAACATATTGATTGGGCTTTTGATATGGATTGTAATCCGATCGTGGCGTCCATCTCGACTTGATTTGAAGCAATATCTTTTGATGAGCTTGCAAAGATCATGTTTTTTATTTGCATAATTATATAGGTTTGATGATTTAGATGATAACATAATCAAGAAAGGAAGATACAGAGCAAAGGACCAGAAAGGAAGACATAGACTCGCAAAAAAATAGAAAGGAAGATATAGAGCAAAGATCTGATAAGAAACGATGAAGAAGCCAATAAATCAACAAAGGAAGGCAAGGACAAACAGCCCGGCAGGCGGCAGCATGGAAAATAACCATGCCAGACAAACGCGAGGGTAGCGAAGAGCAGGGAAAAATTAATTTTGGAGTGATTTTGGTGAAGATTGAATAGGGAGTAGCGAAGAGCAAGTTTTTTAACTCCCAGTATAAATGGAAAAGTAATTCTTATCTGCTCTTTCACTAAAATTTGTGTACAGTTTTATTATTTGGCTGAGAAGCAAAGAATCCACTTTGAGGAGCTTTGGCAAACAGCCCCTTACATGGCATTTTGTTCCTACTAGTGCCACAAAAGATGAAAATTGAGGCCTAAAATTATAGAAAAAGTCTAGTTTATCTCCCTCAAATATCATGGTTCGTCCGACCTGACAAAACTAGATTTTTGAGCCCTCTCAACTTTTAAAACCATTTATTTTTCCATATTAAATGGTTTTAATGATGTGATGCCACGTGTGGGGGGAGGGGGCTTAAATCAGACTAAATTAAAAGTTCAGGGAGATAAATTGGAGTAGAAATGTTTTAAAAATATCCACAAATTCATCAAAATAAAGTTTAGAAAAGTTACCCAAATATTTTTACATGGAAAAATAGTTCAATTAAAAATCCTAAAATCTGGTTTAATCTTAGAAAATTCATGCAAAATTGGTTTTACCTCAGAAAATTATGAAAGTAATTTCATTTTTTTTCTAAAATCATGCTCTACCTTACATGCCTAGCTTGAAATTGTTTGAATCTTTATGGACTCATTTGGTTGCTTAATTATTTGCTAGTAGAAACTCTCGTTATCTATTATAATTACTCGATGTTGATCATCCAGACTACATAGAAGCGCTTGTGTAACGTTGTTCGACAGTGTGCATACAGATAGCTACTTTGAAATTTTATCTAAGGCATGGGACCAGCGTCAACCTAGTGACACTTTAACGTAGTCAGGCGATCAACATCGACTAATTATAATAGATAATGAGAGCTTATATTAGCAAATAAGCACTAAAATAAGTTCATCAAGATTCGAACAATTTCAAGCTAGACACTATAAGATAGATGATGATTTTAGAAAAAAATATGAAAATAGTTTCATAATTTTCCATGGTAAAACAAATTTTCTATGAATTTTCTAATATTGAACCATATTTAAGGATTTTTTAATTGCATTAGTTTTTCCATACAAAAATATTTTGATATTTTTTTATTAATTTAGATTTTTTATAAAATATTTATAGTCCATTTTACTTCTCTAAAATTTCAATTTAGTCTGATTTACTCCTCTGTAACGTGACTCCCAACAAAACCACCATTAAAGTCATCCAAGCTGAAAAAAACGGTTTTAAAAGTTGAGGTGGTAAAAAATACTGATTTTATAGTTCAAGAGAGAAAAGTCGAACAACCACGGTACTTGAGAGAAGTAAATTATTTTTTTTTCAAAATTTTACACAGCTTACCTTTTTTTACAACAAAGAACTTATATTTAACAGCATCTAGCTGAGAGTATGGATACAGAATTCATCATTACAGATTGCAGTACCTGCAAAACTGGGCACCGATGAGGATGAGATAAGTTCAAACGAACAGGGCCTGCTTGAAAGTCTAGAAAAGCCTGCTTTGCGAGCATATGTAACACCCGGTTTCAAGGACAAAGCCGAATGCACACCATATGTGAGCTCTGGAAATCAAATCTCACATATAGCTACAAATGAAGGGGCAGTATCAATTCAGAATGCTTAATATATAGCGAACTTAGCAAAAGAGATAACCTTAGAAAACAATCACCGGATAGACAACTCTGATCTCCGGGTGCAGACTTCACTCCACTGGATCCAACTGACTGGTTGATCACAAGCCTAACTCCTTCAAACTCTAGCAAACTGATATCCAGCCTGAGGTGTGGGGGAAATTGCAAGGGTGAGTCCATATCAAACTCAGCAAATATAACAACAAGGTAGTGTATTCCATAACCACATGATCAATGAACATGAATAATCAATATCTTAAACAATTAACATAAATGATCATCTTAACAAGTAAAAGTCATCATCCCTTATGTAAGTGTTCCAAGGCCGCTCGTATCCGTGAGCACGGCTAGTATACCAGTTTGTTAACTCTGCGCAGAGGTGTACACTTTCACTGTGAGTCATGATTCTCATATGCCTGGGTTAGCTAGGCCCAAAACACAGAGAACCATATAAAGCCACCCAAGAGCTCGTCAAATTAATTTGAAAAAACTTGAAAATTCACATTTTTCCTATAACTAAATTTACGCTAGTTCAAACTAAGATTGGTAAGTTTTATCCAAATATCAAAACATTTATTTTAATTAGTGTTTTCTATGCACAACCCAAAATTAGAAATTTTGGGGTGTGACAGCATATCAGCGGTCTGATTTTGAGTCCGATGCACTTTGAAGACCCCCGTGCTTCTATGCTGTGTGCAGTATACAAATTGTTGAGTAAGATGTTTGATTCTCCACTCAGGCGGGTTTGCATGTTCGTCAGAGTTGAAGAATCGAACTAGTTCTTCATTGTGACATTGTCCGATAGGAAATTTGTGTCATAGACTTTCATCGTGGAGTCATGCAGGCTTTTAGAGTTAGTACCATGTTTCTGTTTGCTTTTTATGGGTGGAGTTTCTCTTATCGTCTTGGACATTAGGATTGGTTCTTTTTTTTAAGTGTGAGTTTATAATAGTTGGTCTGATTCTTCCTCCAAGAGAAACGATGAAGCCAGAACTTTTGTTTCCATTAAAGAAAAAGGAAATTTGTGTCATGGAGTCCCAACTGAGCAGTGATAGGTGCAGCCAAAGCAATCGCTGCTGCTTCTGCCATTAGGACGGATGCCGAGTCCTGCAATGCAGCCTTGATGATGTAGTATATGTTCACCGACGCAACTAGCGCCCGGACGTCCGGCGCGAGCACCTAACCGATGCGAATAAAACGAGCCCCACGGGACCACCTATCCGATGCGGATAGAACGAGCGCGCCCCGCATCTAAAAACGAGCGCCCCCCACGTGTGGCCCGTCCCCCACTGCGCCGCCGTGCCTCGTCACGTCGTCATTCCCCGCCGCGCCGCCATCACCTGCGCGCCCGTTGCCCTCCACGTCCCATCCCCACCGTGCTCCATCACTCGAATGTCCAATGAGAAAATTTCCATCGGAAGATCTGTTGCAACATGGAGCAATGCGAGATCTAAACATCAGAAGTATTCCTTGTTTGCAACATCAGAACAAGTCTACTCAACATCAGAACAAGGCGACTGCAACAACAGAATAAAGCTACTGCAATGCGAGATGCAAGATAAAAAAGACTAATGCAACAAAGAAATATTACTTGTTACAACATCAGAACAAGGCTACTGCAACCAACAGAACAAAGCGCAATGCGAGAAAAGCAACATCAGAAAAAAAGACTAATGCAATAAAGGAATATTACTTGTTGCAACGTCAGAATAAGGCTACTGCAATGCGAGATGCAACATCAGAAACAAAAAAGACTAATACAACAAAGAAATATTACTTGTTGCAACAGCAAAACAAGGCTACTGCAACAGAACTCGCCGGAACCCTAGCCATCGCCGCGTCCGTCATATCCAGAGGAAGAGGAGGAGGAGGAGGGCTCAGATCCAGAGGAGGAGGTGGAGGGGGAGGAGGAGGGGAGAAAAACCGACCTACCTCGTCGGAGCCGCCGTTGTCCTCGTCTCCGGTGGGAGGAGCGGGAGCCGTGTCGCGGGTACCAATGGAGTCGCGAGAGGGGGGAGGGAGGGAGGAAGGGAGCGCTGGCGGGTGGGCGGGGCAGCATCGACTGGGCGCGGCGTTCATCCCGGCGGTCGAGGCGGCAATAGAATGGAGAGGAACGGCTGCGAGAGTGAGCGAGGTGAGGATAAGGATGAGTGCGGAAGACAGCGTCTGGGAGACGAAGTGCGGTAGGGGCGGGTCGGTTCGGCGTGGCTTTGGATGCCTCCGTTCCCGTCTGGACGACCGTCGTACTCCGTATATCATTATCCTATGTTCGTCGGTGGGTGTACCACACAGCTTACCTTGGGCTAGGCTTAGAAGACTCCACGGCGAAAAACAAGGGCTTCTCGGTTGATCCAATCATCTCATGTATGGGCCTAAACCGAAACTAGGCCGCAGGAAGCCCGTGAAGGCGTACACGCCTACTACACACGGTTACCTCGTCTGCCGTGCGACGCCGCCGTGGCCCGGTAGACCCAACCCACCTTTCTCACCACGAGCCGAGGTAGCGTGGCCGTGGCTGTCCATCCCAACTCATCTCCCTCCCCGCACCCCAATCTCCACTCCACTCGCCTGCCTCTGTCCCTGCCGCCGCCGCGCGCCAGACGGCCGAACTGGCTCGACCGCGCTACCAGGACGCCGACCAGCTTCTCTCGCTTCGACCAGGCGATACACTGGTACGCCCACCACTTTCTATTTCGCTGAATGCGGGATGTACCATACTAGCCACCTTTTTTTTTCCCATACGACTATACGAGTGAATTCAAAAGCATTGTCCCGCATCAGCAGGCCAGGCCAGCAGCCCTTTAGTGGCTGAAATAGCTGCACCGATAGTTTTGTCGTATGGTTGGGGTTCTGATTATTATGACATGTCAGTCCAAAATTTGATCATATCCGTTCAAGTGCGTATTTAAGCAATGGTAGAATTGTGGATGTGGGGCTTAGGAGTGCTACATGAGTTGTGTTCTTTGCTAATACTGTTTGTTAGGCTTCTCAGCTAAGAAGCATCTACATTTATGTGAGCTTAGAAATAGCAGGCGTGAATGCGTAATTGATGAAGATCCTGTTTAACTTTAGCTCATACTAAATTATTTTAGTTACGATGCAAACCTGAAAACTATAAGCTGATACTTGAAAAGATAGCTTGTGCTCAATTAATTGTTTTCTGTGTTTTCTTTCTTGTTTGCATCTGTTCTGCCACCATGGATTTAGGAATTTACTAATCTTCATGGCCAATAGGCATAAAGATTTCAAATACATAATTCACAGAAGAATTAGATGAAATAAAAGCTAATGTAATAATTTCAAGGGAGAATTAGTTGCGTAGCATCAAAAGATCACGATCTCTTTAAAATACCATCGAAAGTTTGTGCCCCCGTAAAATATCACTGAAAGGTTGCACCGTGAACTAGAAGTAGCATTCCGTCGGCTTTTGTGTATAGAAAAGGCAAACTAACCTTAAACCCAAACATGAAATTACCTATTTGCCCTTACCTTATCCTTTCTCACTCATCCGAGACCGAGACGGGAAGCACGCACGCGGTGCTCTCGGTTCTGCGCTCGGGTCTACCGCTCGCGCCCCTGACACCGTGGCGCCTCGCGCTGCCTTCGCCGGCCGCCACGTGGCGCCACGAGCGTCTGCGCACTACGCAGCGTCTCCGCCAGGCCGCTGGCCACCCCTGCGCACCACCTTCACGTGGACCTGCGCGCTGCCTGCACTTGATTGGGTGCTGCCCCGTAACTCACAAGTCACAACTATGCTTACGGCAGGGCCGAGATGTTACTTCAGTTTCGTCAGAGGAATGGAGCAAAACGTACAGCAATGCTGTGCCGAGCCATTCTAAGATTGTACTATAGCAAACTAACAACGATGCAGCAATGCAAAACAAGGTAACGACAACTATTACACATGCACGTGTAACAAACGGTCACGATCAGGTGGGGGCAGGGCGTGGCCGTACCACTCGTTGGCGCGGCAAGCGCGACGTCGACGGCGGCCATGGCGGCGAGCGTCGCGAGCACCGCCACGCGCACCTTGCCCTAGAAGACGGCGTGGTGCAGGTGCAGGCGCTGGGCGGTGGCCGTCGAGGGTGCCAGCACTAGGGCCACGGCCTCGGCAAGTGCGGTAGCAGACGCTTCGACCGGCGGGCTCGCCACGGAGCTCGGTTAGCGCGTGGCTGATCTCCTTCGGGAGCGCGGTGGCGGCCTCAGTGCTGTTCACCTTGGCCAGGCGCTGTAGGCCCGCGTCCTCCTCCGGCATCCACGCACGAGGAAGCCTCAGGTGGACCACGATGCCCGCTGCGGACCAGCTCGGCTGCTGCTTCGACGCCAGCACCGACGACGCGTGGGCGAGCTCCGGCCCGGCCACGCCCAGGCCATGGCAATCGCCGCGCACGTGATCACTGGTCGGGGGGTATTTTTGACCGAGATAACTGTTAGATAATCTACTGCTACCTTGTGTGAACACATCAAGGGAAGGCGGCGCCGAAAGGCCCCTTGCTGTGATACTGTAGCGCTGCAGGTACAGGCGCCGCACGGCTCATCTGTAGCACTGTAGGCACATGCAGTGGCCGACACAGAGTCAGCCCTGTATGTTATCTAGTCACTGTTGCAGCAGGGCAGCTGTACTGAGACTAGATGGATAGAGTTGTATAAATAGACTACCATGACAACTCAGTAAAGAGAGTTCAGATTTGCCATCTCACAGACTGGGCTTCGGCCAACGTTGGTGTCCTATATTGTGTGTGCTTGCTCTGTTCTTCTTTCTTCTTCTAGCTCTAGCCATAGTGTGTGGGGACGGACAACGCTTGTTCGTGGTTGGCACGGCTAGTGGGTGCTCGGTAAGACCGGTGAGTGGTTCACTCACCTGAGTCGATGATCCTGTGGGCCAACAAGTGGTATCAGAGCCGTACAAGCGCCGTCGCCAGACTAACCGCTGGTGATGACGGGCGGTTCGGAGATGGGCGACAGCAGTGGCACTGTTGTGGCTGCCCAGCCACGACCAGAGGTCGTTGTTCACACGGTGCGGGAGGTCAGTGGCACCAGTTGGCCGACGCTGACTCACACCAACTATGGAGAGTGGTCGGTGACCACGAAGGTCAAGCACAGAGCCCGACGGCTCTGGAATGCTATTGACAAGGGCACCGACAATGAAGAAGATGACATGTCAGCGCTGGAGGCTATCCTCGCTGCTGCACCGGCGGAGTACAGGGAGTTGTTGGGGGCGAAGAGCTCAGCTAAGGAAGCGTGGGAGGCTATTGCGGCGATGCACGTCGGTTCCGACTGTGCAAAGACGGCAACGGCCCAGCTTCTAAAGCAGGAGTACGCCAACCTCAAGTTCAAGGATGGTGAAACGGTGGAGGACTTCTCCCCCCGCCAGTAGATGCTCATCAGTAAGCTAAAGAGCCACGGCGTCACCATCGACGAAGAGGAGGCGGTCTCCAAGTACCTCCACTCCGTGCCGGCAAAGTACACCCAGATCGCTCTCTCCATAGAGACGATGCTGGACTTGTCCACCCTCACCATTGAGAATGTGATAGGCCGTCTGCGGGCGGTGGATGAGCGCCTGGAGCAGGCGACAGCAACGAAGGACAGCAGGAAACTCCTACTGACGGAAGAGGAGTGGGCTGCTTAGAGGAACTCTAGGAAGGCAGCCTCCTCCAGCCGCGGTGGCGATGGCAAGCACCGCGGCAAAGCTTCTTCAGAGAAAAAGCAGATCGACCCCAACGCCTGCCGATGTTGTGGGAAGATGGGCCATTGGGCACGGGAGTGCCCAAACCACAAGCAAGAGAAGAAGGCTCAGGCTCACTTGGCGCAAGCTGATGATGAGGATGAGGCCACTATCCTGATGGCGACGTTCTGTGCACTGCACGACATCGAGACCGAGGAGAGGGAAGAGGCGACGATGGTCGAAGGACCTAGGAAGGCCCTGAAGACTGTCAACCTCGACGAACCACGCGCCCAAGTTTACCTCAGACGTGTGGGCGCCGACCAGGAGCAGCGGTGGTATCTGGACTCTGGTGCCAGCAACCACATGATGGGCTCCAAGGCATCCTTCTCCGAGCTCAACGATGATGTTACCGGTACGGTGAAGTTTGGTGATGGCTCAAGGGTGGCTTTCTAAGGGCACAACACCATTATCTTCAGGTGCTAGAACGCTAAGCACCACACGCTAACGGATGTATACTACATCCCGTAGCTACGTTCCAGCATCATCAGCATTGGTTAGCTGGATGAGCACGGTAGCGAGGTACTGATCAAGGACGGAGTCCTTAGGATCAGGGAACGAGAGCAGTGACTTCTTACCAAGGTGAAGAGGTCCCTGAACTGGGTGTACCTGCTCGACCTGAAGGTAGAGCAGCCGGTGTGCCTGGCGGTAAGGCACTTCAAGGAACCGTGGATGTGGCATGCTCGGTTCGGACATCTCAGCTTTGACGCGCTTGGTCGGCTAGAGAAGATGGTCCGAGGGCTACCCCACATCAAGCACGGAGGCGAGCTATGTGACAGCTGCCTGGCCGAGAAGCAGAGGAGGCTACCCTTCCCAAAGGTGGCCAAGTATCACACGAAGGATGCTCTCGAGCTCGTCCACAGCGACCTCTGCGGGCCGATCATGCCTACTACAAACGGTGGTCGGTGGTACTTCCTCCTGCTCGTGGATGATTGCAGTCGCTACATGTGGCGGCAACTCCTGACGAGCAAGGATGAAGCGGTAGCGGTGATCAAGAAGTTCAAGATGCGCGCGGAGGTCGAGAGCGGCAAAAAGCTCCGTGTGCTGAGGACTGATCGCGGCGGCGAATTCACTTCGGTGGAGTTCTGTAACACCCCGGGTGTTTAAATACTAAAACCTGACATGTCATCATACGCATTGCAAAGCATTTGACATTTGGTGAAAACTTTGAGATGCATACACTAAAAACAAGTTTATATTTATGTGGTATGTGTTGAATTATATTGTTTGACTCAAGTTCAAAGTTTGCTTGGATTTTTAAATTTTCGAGGAAACCTGATTTTCAGCATTTAAATCCTACCCTAAGAACTCATTTCAAAATCTAAGCATATTTTGGGGTTGAGCCCAAAAGAAAAAGTGTAGAGCTTGACAAGTTATACAAAGTTTGTTTTTGGAGTTTTCAAAGTTGTTATGAAAAATTTGGAGTAATTCGAAAAGGCGTAATTCGTTAAATTTCCCCTATTCGAATTTAAAAGTTCATTTCAAAATCTAGACCAAATTTGGGGGTGGTTATAAAAGCAAAGTTGTAGAACTTTTGATTTTGAACAACTTTTATATTTGGAGATTTTTGAGTTGTTACAAAAATTTGGGAGTAATTTGAGTTTTAAACTGGATGGAAATTCTGTAATATTGATGAACAGTGTTCACCGCTCTTGCTACATGGCCGGCGACCGTCTTCGGCGTTCCAGGTGCGCGCGTGGCGGCCTTGGCTTCGCGCTGGCATGGGAAAGACTCTGCCATGGCTTCTCCTTGCTTCCTTAGCGTCCTATAAAGCTCTGGAGCAGTCGCTGTTCTTCTTTTTCCCTTGCTCTGTTTTCCAGTCGCCGACGCCATAGCTCCGGCGAGCTCGCATCGTCTCCTCAGCGCCGTTGCCGTCTCGGTAAAGGCCGTTCCAGTTCCGTCTTTTTCTTGTGCATCCACCCAGCCAACTATGGTCGACTGATTTCACCAGGAACTCGCTGACCACGCTCTTCTTCCTCACGGCCGGCAACATCTCCGTCGTGGCAGCGCCGTCGTGGCCAGCGCTCTACGGTGAGCCTCTGACCTTGTGAAGCCTTGTTTTAGCTTCTTCGTGATGCCGTGGTGCTTCATGCTCGGTTGATTGACCATTTTGTCCACCGCAGTAGCCGGAACATCGCCGTCGTCGTGGCTTGCTCCGCCGTGGTTGCGGTGAAGTCGACCCATCTCTCCGTTGGTCCTCCGGCTCGGTCATCGACTCCAGCGTGATCGGGGTGAGCCCCTGAGTCTTTCTAGGCCATTTGTTTAGTCGCTACTGGCCTTGTTTCACCAGCATAACGCCGCTGAGCCGCCGTGTCCGCCATGGCCGGTACCGTGCTCATTTCATGCCGCAATCGATGCAACTAAGGACGTCAGTAGGTGCGCTTAGTCGTGGGGAGTATGTTGGTGCCATTTCCTTCGCCGTTAGTCTCACCGGCGGCGGGGAATCATCGGTCGGCGCCGTCGCCGTCGCGGTCAAAGCCGGAGGTAGAAGATGACGGGTGGGGTCGGGTTGTCAGCGACTCAGCGTTCAAAATGGATTTTTCTATTTTTAGATTTGAATAAATAGTGTCTGTTTTTGTTATTTTTGTGTAGATTTATTTATAGCTTCAAAAATTATGAAAATTTTTGTGTGACTTCTCTGTGATGTACAATATTTAATAAAAATATGAAATAATGTTTTTCAGTAATTTTTGAATGTGATGAAAATTGCTCAATTTATTAATAAATAGATTTCCATGATTTTTCTAGGCTTATTTAATTGTCCAAAAATTATGAAATTTGTTTTGTCACTTAATTATCATGTAATGAACATTTAAAAAAATTTTGAGGTCAATTGGAAGAAGTTGATTTATTTCATAATTCTTAATTAATTAATTAATTCTTAAAAGCAAATAGTAACCTTTAGTGATTTCGGTTTTGTTTGAATTTTTTATTGAGTGATGTCCTTGGGTCATTAGTTGGTAATGATCTTTGGCAATTGATGTAAGTAGTACAAAAAAGATTTGGTTAGTTTGACTTGCAACTGTACCGCGAAGGAAAGTTGTATTCGAATTGTTAAATTTTGCATCCATCATCGAGCATCATGTTTCATATTCCGCATCATGTTAAACACGGCATTGTTACTACGTGTAGTGAATGAAGGTGAACACATAGTAGTTAATCAAGTTGCGGAGGAGGTTAATCCGTCTGCTGAGGTCGGATCGAATACTTGTGAAACGTCGCAGGAACCGGACTTTTCCGTCAACGAAGGCAAGCCCCGGATGCATACAACCCTACCTTGTATTTTACAAATTGATTTTGGTTTTGCTTCTTTTTACTGCATTAAGTGATTAGGAGTCAAGTACAAACCAAATTAGTACATTACCAACCTTGTTATTCCATATTTACCATATTACCAGTTTTAAATTCGTATATGCCTAGTTTTGCTTAGCTATGCTTAGAACGATGAAAGTCGGGTGATTACCTGTCACTTGCAAGTTTTAAATGAAACTTTGGTTACTTATGTTATCATGTGATATGGGAATGTGGAGTAATAAATCTAGACCGGACAGACTCTGTGTGTGTGAGCCGCAAGACATGGAGGTCTTGTGAGCGGGTCCTTTCCGTCTGTGTCGATTAAGGTCCGTACCGTTGTTGAATTGCATGAGGTGAGACTTTATAGTACTAACCACATACTCTAGTAAGCCTTTACTCGGCTATTCTATTATGAGAATGGCTACTCGCACACTAGGAGTGGAGAGATGGCGAGAGTAGCGTGTACCCACATGGCCATGGGCTGGAATGGTGGGGTACTGTATTCTCGGGTGGCGCGGACCCATTCTTGTTTTAGAGGATCCGAGGGTAGATTGGTATATGTAGGTCGGAGACCTGCATATGTCGTGTGGTCTAGAATTCTCAGCTGGGTTTATAATCGGTTCGAATCGTCGTTGCTCCTCGGTTATGGAGACTCAACTCACTGTTCATCATCATAGTATTAATAACTAGAACTTGATGCTAGTTGAGAAAGTGTTGGATATGAAGTTTCATGATCTCCATACGGATCATGTCAGCTTTGTATATGATTTTATGAAGTTTTAACTGTTGAAATAAAGAATTTTGTTAAAAGGGCTTTTACGCAAAATAACTTTGATTATTGCTAAAACCATACCTTGAATCCCTAAGCCTGCATTCCTGAGTCTTTTTAGTTTTTTTTCGGTTAAGTCTTGTTGAGTACTTTTGTACTCAGGGTTCGTTGACCCTTGTTGCAGGTGAGCCTCATGAGCAGATCTATTTTGGATCGTGCTGCATGACGATTGTTCCTTGTGATGACGATGAGAAGCAAATGTGTGGCCCTTGGGCAGGGCAGTTTCATTGTGTGTTTTATACTATATTATAATGTCACTCTACTATTTCGTTTTATAATAATCATCGAACTTAGTTGTGAGGTTTGAAGCTACCGTTTTGTAAATTATGTTATTGTAAGACTTCCGCTGTTTTTACTCTGATGTCGATATTTGAATAAATGTTGTAATACTGCAATGACTCTGTAACGTGATCCTGCTCGGAAATTGTGGATGATTTGGGGTTCCCCGAGGACACCCGATAGTCTTCTTAAGTTAACGAAAACATGTGCATAAATGTCAATGGTCGTCGGACAGTGACAGGTGCATGTGGGCCCTATAATTTAGGAGGTTCTGCCACAGAATGGTATCAGAGCGATCGTTGCAAGGTTTTTGTTGTATTGTTTTACAAAAAACTTCAAAATGATTTGGATGACTAAATTTAACTTGATAATTTAGTCCAAATTGCTTCTGACTTATCTTATTTCTTTCTCACCATTCCTTCTTTGATTAAAAAGGTTTTGTGTGATGGAGTAGTAATCTTACTATGCCCTATATAAAAATAAATGTTGTTTATGTGCATTATAAACTTTGATGTTTTTGTTCGTAAGAATGATTCATGCATCATGATTAATTTACTAGTTACTTCCTTCATCTCTGAGTCTGAAGTTGAGTAGTGAGTCTGGTTTGAGTAATGTAATCCATCATAGCTGCTCTTTAGACTTTGATCAAATGATCTTATTTGGATTAAATTGGCTTCCTACAGTATGGCTCGTACCAAGATGACGCCCCGTAAGTCCACTGGACCCAAAGGAGTTCCTCGTCACCAACTTGCCCCTAGGAATGATGGTGCTAGTAGTAGCAGCTCTAGGCCTAATCCCTAGGCAGAAATACAGAGGATTTCTACAGAGTTAGCACAAGCTACTAGAGATAGGGCTTTGGATGCTATACAGGTAGGGGAATTACAGGATCAATTGAGGCGTCTCACCACCGCGCACAGGAACTGTGAAAGCATGTTAGTTTGTACGGTGGAGGGAAGGAATGAAGCTTGGCATAGGGAAAATGTAGCTAGAGCTAGAACTCATGAGCTAGAATTCTATGTAGAAGATTTAGAAGAACATAATACTTATCTGCATGAGGAAGTTTATAGGCTTAGCAATCTACTAAATCCAACTCATGAGCCCCAAGCTGATGCAATGGACCCTGGTGTTATCCTTGCCGATGATAACGAATCAGAAGAGGAAGAAGAAGAAGATCCTAAAGAATTAGTAATGATCAATGAAAGTGATGATGAAGGCGGTAATAATTCTGGAATGGATACCGAGCCTGAAGTTTGAAGTAATCAAGGAAAGGAGTAGAGTTGTATAATAGTTAGTTCTAGTTAAGTTATGTAGTCTTATTTTGGTACTTGCGGGTTTGTGTTTATATTAAGTAAACTCTATATAATGTGTCTGGAGTAAGCTTTGGTGCAAATCAATAAAGACTTGTGAATAAAGTTTGGTTTATTATGAGCAGATGCGTCGTACGCGAGGTTCATATATTCCTGGAACTTCACAAGATGAGGATGGTATTTCAGATCCGCCACCAGTTCCAACAAATCTGGCTGATGCTATAACCGCACTTGTCAATGTGATGGCCGAAAATTCTCGCTTGCTTCATGAGATAGCTCAAAGTAATCAGAATCAGATGCATGGAAACCGTGGTCGCCACCATAATGGATAGGAGGCTACATATGTTGATTTTACAGACACAAGACCACCGGTGTTCACCAAGGCAAATGAACCATTGGAGGCTGATGACTGGCTTTGAACCATGGAGCAGAAATTTGATCTTATTCCATGCACGGAGTATCAGAAACCTGCGTTTGCCGCTCAGCAACTAAGAGGAGCAGCAAGTGCTTGGTGGGCAAACTTAGTGGCTATGCAACCAGCTGGCATTCCAATAACTTGGGCTGAGTTCCATACTGCCTTCAGAGCCCATTATATCCCTGAAGGAGTTATGGCTATGAAGCTAGATGAATTCCTTGCTTTGAGGCAAGGAGATCAAACAGTGATGCAGTATGTGGGAAGATTCAATCACCTATCCTAATATGCATCTGAACATGTCAATACTGATGCCAAGAAGAAGAGGTGGTTTATGAGAGGCCTGAATACCAAGCTGCAAATAATGATGACAACTTGTACTAATGTTACCTATCATGAGGTAATAAATATTGCAATTGCTTCAGAGTCAAAGTATCGGCAACATAAGGAGCTCAAAAAGAAAAAGAGTATGCCGTCTAGATCCATTGGGGGAAATCAGAAGAGGCAGAGGGTGATTTATCATCCAGTACATCATAATCGTCCTCCTTATCGTCCGCCGCAGTCCCAAGCCGGGCAACAGTCAAATGTCTGTCCTGCTATAACCTATCCAAATTCACAGTCGACTAATGCTCCTAGTGGCAATGCTCCAACGTCCCAGGGTCACAACTATTCATGTTACAATTGTGGAAGGACTGGTCATTTCTCTAGGGAATGTCCATATCTCAGGCAGGCTAATCAAAATTATCAGAAAGCCCCTGCCAATCAACAACAGGGTCAGGCACCACACAAGAACCCCAATCAGAATGCTCAGAAGGGCAAATATGAGAGGAAGACAGGATGGGTGTTCTATATTCAAGCTGGGGAAATTCCGAAAGGGGAGCCAATGATGATGGGTATGTTTCCTGTTGCCAATCACCCTGCAGTTATACTTTTTGATTCTGGCGCATCGCATTCATTCATCAATAGAACATTTGTCATGAAGTATGAAATTTCAATTGGGGCAACAAAGGAAAATTTCTTTATATAGTCGCTCGGGGGACGTCTATGTACTAAGGAAATGGTATACCAGGTACCCGTAAACCTGGGTGGGCATATTTTCCCCACTACCATGATTATCCTTAAGGATCAGGATATAGATGTAATCTTGGGAATGAATTGGATGTATCAGCATAAGGCTGTTATAGATGCTTTGAATAGAACTTTAAGGGTAAGTTTGCCTGATTGTACTTCTCAACTTCTCATCCAACTTCCAACCTTAAGAAGATCAGTGGGCAAGATTTGTGCAACCACTGTCAAAGAAATTAGAGATATCCCGGTAGTGTGTGAATTTCTGGATGTGTTTCCTAAAGATTTACCCGGTCTACCACCTGATAGGGATGTACAGTTTAACATAGAGTTGCAACCTAGAACAGCTCCGATTTCTTGGAGAGCTTATAGGATGCCACCTAAGGAATTGGCCGAGTTGAAGACTCAGTTACAAGAATTGATTGAGAAGGGGTTTATCCAACCTAGTTCATCACCTTGGTGATATCCGGCAATTTTTGTGAAAAAGAAAGATGAGACCCTGAGGTTATGTGTCGACTATCGTCCGTTGAATGAAGTGACCATCAAGAATAAGTATCCCTTACCTCGGATAGATTTGCTTTTTGATCAATTAGCCGGAGCCAAAGTTTTCTCCAAGATAGATTTGAGGTCAGGATATCACCAAATCAAGATAAAGCCTGAAGATATTCCTAAAACGACATTTACCACAAGATATGGATTATATGAATACTTGGTAATGTCTTTTGGTTTGACAAATGCTCTAGCTCATTTCATGTATCTGATGAATTCAGTATTCATGCCTGAGCTAGACAAGTTTGTAGTGGTGTTTATTGATGACATTCTAGTATATTCTAAGAATAAGAAAGAACATGTAGAACATCTCAGAATTGTTCTGACCCACTTGAGAGAACATCAACTATATGCCAAGTTCAGCAAATGTGATTTCTAGCTTAAGGAAGTACAATTTCTTGGACATGTCTTGTTAGCTAAAGGCGTTGTAGTTGATCCAAGCAAAGTGAAGGATGTGCTTGATTGGAAACCGCCAACCACAGTTCATCAAGTTCGGAGTTTTCTAGGATTGGCGGGGTATTACCGTCGGTTTATTCCAGATTTCTCTAAAGTATCAAAGTCCATAACTAAATTGTTGAAGAACCAAGTCAAGTTTGTCTGGTCATCTGATTGTGAAGAGGCTTTAGAGACTTTGAAGAGATTGTTGACTACTGCACCAGTATTAGCCCAACCTGATATCGAGAAGCCGTTTGATGTTTATTGTGATGCTTCAGGTATTGGTATTGGATGTGTGTTGATGCAAGAAGGTCGAGTCATTGCTTATGCATCCAGGCAACTTAAGCAACACGAAGAACACTATCTGACTCATGATCTAGAGTTAGCAGCTGTGGTTCATGCTCTGAAGATTTGGCGGCATTACCTGCTTGGTAATACGTGTCATATGTATACAGACCACAAAAGCTTAAAGTATATCTTTACTCAGTCAGAATTGAACATGCGACAAAGAAGATGGTTAGAACTGATTAAGGATTATGACTTGGAAGTACATTATCACCCTGGTAAAGCAAATGTAGTTGCAGATGCCCTTAGTCGCAAAAGTTATTGCAATTGTCTGGCAGTGAGAAAAATGGGTTTGACTTTATGTCAAGAAATGGAGAAATTGAATATAGAAGTAATTTAACATGGTAGCTTGACCAACATAATTGTTGAAGCCACTATTTGAGATCAAGTTGTTGCTGCTCAGAAGGAAAACAAGGGTATAGCCTATATCAAGGAAAGAGTCAAGAATGGAAAGTGGAATGCTTTAGCATAGATGATGAAGGTGTGCTATGGTTCAAGGATCGCCTAGTGGTACCAAAAGTTCCTGAGTTATGGCAGTCAATTCTAGAAGAGGCACATGCTACTAGGTTATCTATCCATCCGGGAAGCAACAAAATGTACCATAACTTGAAGCAAAGATTCTGGTGGACTAAAATGAAAATAGAGATTGCTAGATATATAGCAAAGTGTGATACTTGTCAAAAGGTGAAAGCTATACATTTGAGTCTGCTGGTGAATTACAACCATTACCTATTTCATCTTGGAAGTGGGAGGATATAAGTATGGACTTTATTGTTGGTCTACCCAAGACATCAAAGGGATTTGACTTAGTATGGGTTATTGTAGATCGACTCACTAAGTCAGCACATTTTCTTCCTGTCAAGACTATATATCCTATGATCCAATATGCCAAGATGTACTTAGCAAGAATCATGAGCTTACATGGAGTACCAAAGACCATAGTGTCAGATAGGGGTACACAGTTTGTCTCTAGCTTTTGTAAACACTTACATGCTTCGTTAGGTACCAAACTTCTATACAGTACGGCTTATCATCCCCAGACTGATGGTCAGACTGAAAGAGTCAATCAAGTACTTGAAGATATGTTAAGATGTTGTGTTCTTAACTATTCCAAAAAGTGGGATGAATGTCTGCCTTTGGCCGAGTTCTCATACAACAATAGTTATCAGGAAAGCATTAGAATGGCTTCATTTGAAGCACTCTATGGTCATAGGTGCAGAACATCGCTGAGTTGGTCTGAGCCTAGAGAAAGAAGGTTCTTTGGGGTTGACCTGGTGAAAGAAACAGAAGACAAGGTTAAGCAAATACAAAGTAATTTAAAGATAGCTCAGTCCCGCTAAAAGAGTTATGCGGATAGAAGACGGAGACCATTGGTATTTAACAAAGGAGATTTTGTATATCTGAAAGTATCACCAATGAAGGGAGTTACCCGTTTTGGTGTTAAAGGCAAGTTGGCGCCTCGATATATTGGACCATATCAAATTTTGGAGAGGTATGGAAAAGTGGCATATCGCTTGAAATTACCTGAACATCTCGTAGCTGTGCATGATGTATTCCATGTTTCTCAATTGAAGAAGTGTCTCCGAGTGCCTGAGCAGAATATTGAGGTTGAAGGAGTAGAACTTGAACCATATTTGACTTATTCCTAATATCCTATCCGAGTTTTAGATCAGAAGGATCGTGTTACTCGAAGACAGACAATCAAGTTCTACAAAATACAATGGAATCAACATTCAGAAGAAGAAGCTACTTGGGAATCCGAAGATTACTTGTTAGAAAAATTTCTAGAGTTTCTTGCAGCAATATAGAATAATGTTAGTGCACTATGTTGTTACCAATCATATTTGTAAAGGAACCTCAGCTATTTTATGGACAAGTTTTGGATGTTTTTGGACTGACACATTTCCTTTTCCATTACTTACTCTATGGCTTTGAATCTCGGGGCGAGATTTCTTTTAGGGGGAAGGATTGTAACACCCCGGGTGTTTAAATACTAAAACCTGACATGTCATCATACGCATTGCAAAGCATTTGGCATTTGGTGAAAACTTTGAGATGCATACACTAAAACAAGTTTATATTTATGTGGTATGTGTTGAATTGTATTGTTTGACTCAAGTTCAAAGTTTGCTTGGATTTTTAAATTTTCGAGGAAACCTGATTTTCAGCATTTAAATCCTACCCTGAAAACTCATTTCAAAATCTAAGCATATTTTGGGGTTGAGCACAAAAGCAAAAGTGTAGAGCTTGACAAGTTATACAAAGTTTGTTTTTGGAGTTTTCAAAGTTGTTATGAAAAATTTGGAGTAATTCGAAAAGGCGTAATTCGTTAAATTTCCCCTATTCGAATTCAAAAGTTCATTTCAAAATCTAGACCAAATTTGGGGGTGGTTATAAAAGCAAAATTGTAGAACTTTTAATTTTGAACAACTTTTATTATTGGAGATTTTTGAGTTGTTACAAAAATTTGGGAGTAATTTGAGTTTCAAACTGGATGGCAATTCTGTAATATTGATGAACAGTGTTCACTGCTCTTGCTACATGGCCGGCGACCGTCTTCGGCGTTCCAGGCGCACGCGTGGCAGCCTTGGCTTCTCCTTGCTTCCTTAGCGTCCTATAAAGCTCTGGAGCAGTCGCCGTTCTTCTTTTTCCCTTGCTCTATTTTCTAGTCGCCGACGCCATAGCTCCGGCGAGCTCGCATCATCTCCCCAGCGCCGTTGCCATCTCGGTAAAGGCCGTTCCAGTTCCGTCTTTTTCTTGTGCATCCACCCAGCCAACTGTGGTCGACTGATTTCGCTGGGAACTCGCTGACCAAGCTCTTCTTCCTCATGGCCGGCAACATCTCTATCGTGGCAGCGCCGTCGTGGCCAGCGCTCTACGATGAGCCTCTGACCTTGTGAAGCCTTGTTTCAGCTTCTTCGTGATGCCGTGGTGCTTCGTGCCCAGTTGATTGACCGTTTTGTCCACCGCAGTAGCCAGAACATCACCGTCATCGTGGCTTGCTCCGCCGTGGTTGCGGTGAACGTCGACCCATCTCTCCATTGGTCCTCCGGCTCGGTCATCGACTCCAGCTTGATCGGGGTGAGCCCCTGAGTCTTTCTAGGCTATTTGTTTAGTCGCTACCGGCCTTGTTTCACCAGCGTAACGCCACCGAGCTGCCGTGTCCACCATGGCCGGTACCGTGCTCATTTCATGCCGCAATCGATGCAACTAAGGATGTTAGTAGGTGCGCTTAGTCGTGGGGAGTATGTTGGTGCAGTTTCCTTCGCCGTTAGTCTCACCGGTGGCGGGGAATCATCGGTCAGCGCCGTCGCCATCGCGGTCAAAGCCGGAGGTAGAAGATGACGGGTGGGGTCGGGTTGTCAGCGACTCAGCGTTCAAAATGGATTTTTCTATTTTCAGATTTGAATGAATAGTGTCTATTTTTGTTATTTTTGTGTAGATTTATTTAGAGCTCCAAAATTATGAAAATTTTTGTGTGACTTCTCTGTGATGTAAAATATTTAAGAAAAATATTAAATAATGTTTTTCAGTAATTTTTGAATGTGATGAAAATTGCTCAATTTATTAATAAATAGATTTCCATGATTTTTCTAGGCTTATTTAATTGTCCAAAAATTATGAAATCTGTTTTGTCACTTAATTATCATGTAATGAACATTTAAAAAAATTTGAGGTCAATTGGAACAAGTTGATTTATTTCATAATTCTTAATTAATTAATTAATTCTTAAAAGCAAATAGTAACCTTTAGTGATTTCGGTTTTGTTTGAATTTTTTATTGAGTGATGTCCTTGGGTCATTAGTTGGTAATGATCTTTGGCAATTGATGTAAGTAGTACGAAAAAGATTTGATTAGTTTGACTTGCAACTGTACCGCGAAGGAAAGTTGTATTCGAATTGTTAAATTTTGTATCCATCATCGAGCATCATGTTTCATATTCCGCATCATGTTAAACACGGCATTGTTACTATGTGTAGTGAACGAAGGTGAACACGTAGTAGTTAATCAAGTTGCGGAGGAGGTTAATCTGTCTCCTGAGGTCGGATCGAATACTTGTGAAACATCGCAGGAACCGGACTTTCCCGTCAACGAAGACAAGCCCCGGATGCATACAACCCTACCTTGTATTTTACAAATTGATTTCGCTTTTGCTTCTTTTTACTACATTAAGTGATTAGGAGTCAAGTACAAACCAAATTAGTATATTACCAACCTTGTTATTCCATATTTACCATATTACCAGTTTTAAATTCATATATGCCTAGTTTTACTTAGCTATGCTTAGAACAATGAAAGTTGGGTGATTACCTGCCACCTGCAAGTTTTAAATGGAACTTTGGTTACTTATGTTATCATGTGATATGGGAATGTGGAGTAATAAATCTAGACCGGGCAGACTCGGTGTGTGTGAGCCACAAGACATGGAGGTCTTGTGAGCGAGTCCTTTCCGTCTGTGTCGATTAAGATCCGTACCGTTGTTGAATTGCATGAGGTGAGACTTTGTAGTACTAACCACATACTCTGGTAAGCCTTTACTCGGCTATTCTATTATGAGAATGGCTACTCGCACACTGGGAGTGGAGAGAAGGCAAGAGTAGCATGTACCCACGTGGCCATGGGCTGGAATGGTAGAGTACTGTATTCTCGGGTGGCGTGAACCCGTTCTTGTTTTAGAGGATCCGAGGGTAGGTTGGTATATGTAGGTCGAGAACCTACATATGTCGTGTGGTCTGGAATTCCCAGCTGGATTTATAATCGGTTCGAATCGTCGTTGCTCCTCGGTTATGGAGACTCAACTCACTGTTCATCATCGTAGTATTAATAACTGGAACTTGAGGCTGGTTGAGAAAGTGTTGGATATGAAGTTTCATGATCTCCATACAGATCATGTCAGCTTTGTATATGATTTTATGAAGTTTTAACTATTGAAATAAAGAATTTTGTTAAAAGGGCTTTTACGCAAAATAACTTTGATTATTGCTAAAACCATACCTTGAATCCCTAAGCCTGCATTCTTGAGTCTTTTCAGTTTTATTTCGGTTAAGTCTTGTTGAGTACTTTTGTACTCAGGGTTAGTTGACCCTTGTTGCAGGTGAGCCTCATGAGCAGATATGTTTTGGATCGTGCTGCATGACGGTTGTTCCTTGTAATGACGATGAGAAGTAAATGTGTGGCCCTTGGGCAGGGCAGTTTCATTGTGTGTTTTGTACTATATTATAATGCCACTCTACTATTTTGTTTTGTAATAATCATCGAACTTAGTTGTGAGGTTTGAAGCTACTGTTTTGTAAATTATGTTATTATAAGACTTCCGCTGTTTTTACTCTGATATCGATATTTGAATAAATGTTGTAATACTGCAATGACTCTGTAACGTGATCTAGCTCGGAAATTGTGGATGATTCGGGGTTCCTCGAGGACACCTGATAGTCTTCTTAAGTTAACAGAAACATGTGCATAAATGTCAAAGGTCGTCGAATAGTGACAGGTGCATGTGGGCCCTATAATTTAGGAGGTTCTGCCACAAGTTTGCTGTGTACTACGCAGATTAGGGTGTGGGGCAACACCACACCGTGCCGTACTTGCCACAACAGAATGGCATGGTGGAGCGATGGAACCAGACGGTGGTCAGCATGGCCTGATCCATGATGAAGGCCAAAGGCATGCCGACAAGGTTCTAGGGGGAGGCGATGACCACGGCAGTGTTCATCCTCAATCGTGCTCCGACCAAGGCCCTGATGGGCAAGACACCGTTTGAAGCTTGGTATGGGCGCAAGCCGAGCGTGTCCTTCCTCCGGACATTCGGCTGCATCGGCCATGTTAGGAAGACAAAGCTGAACCTCACCAAGCTGGAGGACAGGAGCACACCCATGGTGTTCCTAGGCTACGTAGAGGGTACCAAGGTGTACTAGCTCTATGACCCATGTGGAGATAAGGTGCTTGTCTCGCACGACATTGTGTTCGACGAGGAGGCGGCTTGGGACTGGAGTAGTCCGAGCACGGGGGAAGCTGGCAGCTTCACCAACACCTTTGTTGTTAAGCACTTGGTCATTCATGATGGTGGAGACTCTGGGGAAGAGGTGTTGAGCACTCCGGCGGTAGAGCCAAGCACTCCTAGGGCAGTGCCAAGCACTTCGGGAGGGATGCCGAGCACTCCGGGAGGGATGCCGAGCACTCCGGGAGGAGTGCCAAGCACTTCTAGAGGGATGCCAAGCATGCCAAGAGTGGTGCCGGGAGGATCTGCAGTGGTGGCGACCACTCTAGGATGGGTGCTGAGCACTCCCATGGCTAAGCCAAGACGTCTTACAATGGTGTCGACCACTCCAAGACTGAGGCAGGGCACTCCTATAGTGTGGCCAAACACTGCAAGAGTTATGATGAGCTATCCAGAAGTAGTGCCAAGCACTCAAGGTGCTATGCCAAGCACTCTGGCGGAATAGGTGAAAGCTCTAGTTTGGTTTTGGTAAATTAATGAAACCCTAAGTGCTAACCTAGTTTATCAAGTGATCATGAGATAGGTAGCACATTCCAAGTGGTGAAGCAAATGAAGATCATAACATGATGATGATCAAGTGCTTGGACTTGGAAAGAAGAAAGAGAAAAACAAAAAGCTCAAGACAAAGGTATAAACCATAGGAGCTATTTTGTTTTGGTGATCAAGACACTTAGAGAGTGTGATCACATTTAGGTTTGATAGCCATACTATTAAGAGGGGTGAATCTCATATCGAAATGCGGTTATCAAAGTGCCCCTAGATGCTCTAACTCATTGCATATGCATTTAGGATCTAGTAGAGTGCTAACACCCTTGAAAATGTTTGTCAAAATATGCTAACACATGTGCACAAGGTGATACACTTGGTGGTTGACACATTTGAGCAAGGGTGAGGTAGATAGAGTTGAAAAGAAGTTAGTCGCACTGGTTATAGAGTGACCGAATGTGTCCGGTATGGTGACCGGACACATCCGGTATTTGGCGACGAACTCCGCAACCGGACGTGTCCGGTGTGAATCAGAAAATGCTGTGTTCGATAGAGCAGTCGATCGGACGCTGGCAGCATCCGGTCTATATCACCGAACGCGTCCGGTCAAGCAAGGATGCTTATTGTACTTCACCGGATGCTGAGGCTCAGCGTTCGGTCGTTTTCTAACAGACGCGTCCGGTCAGCCTAGTGGCTTACTAGACTTGATTGGACTCAGTGGCTCAGCGTCCGATCATTTGTAGTTCTGTGTCTGGTCTGAGCGTCCGATCGCATGAAAGTATGCAACAATGGCTATGTTGGTTTGAACGGGACACGTGACAGTCTGGGAGCTACCAAACACGTCCGGTATGCCGACCGAACGCATCCGGTATTCACGACCAGTGCGTCCAGTGCTACGTCCGGTCAGTTGGACCGGAGCGTCCGGTCACCCTGCATTATGCCCAGTGAAGGGGTATAATGGCTCTATTTCATGGGGGCTTCTATTTAAGCCCCATGGTCGGTTGAAGCTCACACCTTTGGCCATTTTCATTTACATAGCAACCTTGTGAGCTTAGCCAAAGCCCTCCCACTCATCTCCATCATTGATTCATCATCTTTGTGAGATTGGGAGAGAATCCAAGTGCATTGCTTGAGTGTTTGCATCTAGAGGCACTTGGTGTTCGTGTTTCGCTGTGGATTTCGCTTGTTACTCTTGGTGGTTGCCGCCACCTAGATGGCTTGGAGCAGCAAGGATCGTTGAGCGGAGGGTGGTGATTGTCTCCGGCTCCGATCGTGGTGATTGTGAGGGGTTCTTGACCTTTCCCCGGTGGAGAGCCAAAAGGTACTCAAGTGGATTGCTCATGGCTTGTGTGATCCTCATCTTGTGTTGGTTGTGCGGCACCCTATTGAGGGTTTGGCGTGTGAAGCCAATTAGCATGTGGACCTCCAAGTGAGTGAATCGCCACAACAAGGAGTAGCTTGCCGGCAAGCAAGTGAACCTCGGTAAAAAATCATTGTGTTCATCATTGATTCCGAGGTGATTGGTCTTCATTGTTATTCATCCTTGTGATTGATTGGTTTCTTCATCTACACGGTAGTACAACCTTCTTGATCACTCTCTTTGCTTTACCGCAAACTAGTTGACAAGCTCTTTAGTGTAGCTAGTTGTGAGAGCTTGCTTGCTTGGTTGGTGTGGCTCTTTAGTTAGCTTTTGAGAGCACATTAACATAGGGTAGTGTTATAGCTATTGTGTGAATAGATACTATCTAAACTAGAATTATGATAGGTGGCTTACATTTTGAGTAGGCTAGCGCAACATTTGCTTCACCTCATAATTGTCTAACCATTTTGTTAAGTGTTGTTGTAGAAATTTTTATTAGGCTATTCACCCCCCTCTAGCCATTAGGACCTTTCAAGTGGTATAGGAGCCGAAGTCACCGTTATTTGAGGCTTAACAACCTTCGGTGTTAAAATAGCTCAAATCAACAACACCAAGAAGCCACCCCAATTTGATGGCTCAAATTATTCTTATTAGAAGTCAAAGATGACCACATATATCAAGTCAATCAATAGAAAGGTGTGGAAGGTGGTAGAAACCAAAATTGAGATTGAGGATCTAGAAAATCCCACCGTGGCCAAAGAAGTGCTTCTCCAAAATAATGACATTGCTCTAAGTGCCATTCATGTTGCAATTGATGTGAGAACATTTGAGCAAATAAAGAATATTGAGATGGCTCATGAAGCTTGGAAGAAATTGGAAGAATCATTTGAGGGCACTCAAGCCGTGAAGTGTGCAAAGGCATATATTCTCAAAGAGAAATTTGTAAGCTTCAAGATGAAGGAAGATGAGAGTGTGCCGGACATGTTCCATCGGATGGAAGTGATTGTCAATGATCTCAAAGCACTTGGTGAGAAGATAGAGGACAAGGACTTCTCCAATAAGTTCTTGAGATGTTTGCCCGCAAGATTTGGCATGTTGGTCACCTTACTAGTGAGGACCGGTTTGAACACAATGGCACCAAACCAAATCTTGGGAGATATCATGACCGATGATGCTTATAGAGATGATGATGAGAAGAAAGAAAAGAGGGAGAAGAAAGATGAGAAGAAGGATGACAAGAAGAAGAGTATGGCATTCTGTTGAGACTTGCGGTCTCAGACGGTGAGGAAGTGGTAGGGGCCTTCGCCCGATGAGTGCAGTAATCGGGCAGAAGCTTTGGAAGGGTTGGCACGGCAAGTGGGCGTGTAAGGGAGTGATACGTAATGCTGTGGTTTCATTAATACATTCACCAACCTCTCCATACTGTTACAAGTATTCCCTATTTATAGGACTCAACTACCGCCTTTGTGGTGTTTACAACAGTGTCCCTCAACTACTACAGTACATTCTAGGAATATTCCTCTACTTGCTCTTTGTCTCGGGGGTAATCTTGCCGTGCCGCCATCAGATATTGGGCCTGCGTGACCAACCGGCCTAGCGGACCTTAGGATTCATTGATGGGCCTTTGGCCCTCCGCTGTCATTCTCCACCTTATCTAGCCCCAGGGTTCGGCGATGAACCCTCGGGCCCCCGCCTACGGTCTCCGCCTCAGGTACGCCGAAAGCCACCGACCTCTGACGCCCAGTTCAGTCATGCTCCTGCTCAGGCCTCCGCCCATATGAGCAGAGGCCGAACTAGAGTGCCAGCGCCATCCACGAGCGCCTTCGTTTGCTTACCTGCACACACATATTAGACGTTGGCATTTGATTAGCCTATCAGTGGGGCGGCCTCCGCCCTCTTTGCCTGGAGGTGCCTACGCGCCTAACGGGCGGAGGCTGCGCCGAGGTTGCACGCAGCATCCTGCAAGCACAGTCTGAGAAACTGTCATCTTTCTAGGGTTAGGGTCTAGAGGCATGGTGGCTAGGCCTTCGCTTAGGTGATCGGTCGGAGATGTCTCTGCGAACTGCTAACCGCGTAGGTCTCCGCTACTCTTGGAGGCCATGTTACAATAGTTCCCCTTTTGAGACCACGGTCCGCCTGAGCGTGTCGTGAGCTCAAAGCGCCTTAAGCGAGGACGTCCACGGGGGCAGAGACTATGCATGGTCATGTCTCCGACCGATCCCCATTGGTTCCCCCCTGGCCTGCTCTGGCGTGGCTGCTTGTCTTGTTAAGGTTGTCGTTGGGCTACAAATCTAGCCATTGTGCAGCTTGCAACTTATACAGGGGTTACCGTTGGGCGGTGGGCGAACTATATGGAGATGACTGTTGGGCGCTAGGCGCACTACCCGGGGGTGACCGTTGTATGGCGAGAGCTGAACCGCCAGCCCACGGCCTATATAAGGGCGGTGTTGGTGGCGGGGTCCCCCCCACACGAGTCATTCATTTTTGTTGCAACGCTAGAAATCGTTCTCTGCTTTCTTTACTTTCGCTTGAGCTGCCTTTGCGTGTTCCTTCTTTCCGCTTGTGCCTTCCTCCTAGGTTGCTGCTACGGTGGCTTTCTTTTCTGCCTTCGCCCATACTCGCCGGCCCGCCTTCTTCTGACCCTATCGCCACCTTCTTGGTGTTAGGGCAGGCGGCTGGAGTGCGCATTTTGAAGAGTGCATGGTTGCCTCCGCCTCTATGCTAGAATTTGAGAAGCTGGTGGAGGAGGATTTGGGGAGTGTCTCTGCCTCTGTCGGGGACCTGATCGCTGTAGATCCCGTAGATATGGCGATTAAGTCATGGGATTTCGGCCCCTCATCCATTACTGATGAGGCGGTTGCGGAGATGTTGAAGGAATCTTGTTTTCCTTCTTCGAGGGTAAAAATCCCTCTGCCTGGCCAGACTATTCTGGAACTGGAGGAGGGATATGCGGTGGTGTTTTGGGACTTCTTCACCTGCGGCTTCCGCCTTCCTTACATCCCCTTCCTCTACCGGGTGTTGAGACCTTCAATGTCCAGCTCCATCATCTGACTCCTACTGCCTTCCTCACACTCAGCAAATTCTGCTGGGCGTGTGCTTCTTATGGCGCTGAGCCAGATGTGGACACCTTCTACGCTTACTACGAGCTACAGAAGCAGCCGAAGAAGAAGAAGGAGATGCGGGAGGGCAAGGAGGTGGAGGTGATCTACCAGTATGGTAGTTGCACTTTCATGTCAAAGAGGAACCAAGGCGTAGACCGCCTGGAGATTTCTTTTTGCCAGAAAGGCAAATGGGACCATGGCTGGCTTGAGGAGTGGTTTTACGTGAAGACCTATGGGGTCCATAGCACCACCGAGGATGGTGCGGAGGTCGCGGAGTATCCGTTGTCCTCAAGAATGGAGGTGATGGCACCGCATACGTGCGTGGAACCGTCGGAGGTGGTGTCTCCAGCGAGGGAGGCTTGTGACTAGGCCTTTGCGTTGGCATGTCGCTACTCTGGGGGCCGCGATCTGGTGGAGGAGATTATGGCCTCTGACTATTGGCCCCTGAGAAGAGACAATTCATCCTTTTGGCTTGAAATGGTGGCGGTTCCCGTTTTTGGGCCAGAGGCCGGGATCCCGTTCCCCTGCTTTGGCCAGTCTTTGGGGGAGGGGGTGACAGAGGATAGTTTCATCTCCGGGGTTGAGGAAGCCGCCATCGGGTTGGTCGGTAGAATTTTCGAGCGTGAATACATGTCTTGGAGAGCCGTGGCAGGCACCATGCCATGGCTCAATCGAGTTTTTGAGGAACTCGAGATCGTCTACCAGGAGTGTGAGGTTCCCACGGAGGTCCTGGCTTCGATTGACAAGAAGAAGGAGTCATCCGCGAAGAATGTTATGGTAGAGGCCGAGTCCAAGAAGAGGAAGGGCGCCTCTGTTGCTCGGACGCCTGCGAAAAAGAAGAAGAAGAGCGTTGCTTTGGTGATCGCGGTGGCCGTGTCTTCGGCCGGTAGTGCCGGTGTTGCCTCCACCGGTAGTGAAGACGTTCAGAGCTCCTCTATCCTGTCAGTGGACGTACGGGTCGCGAGTGGCGGGGATCACGGCTCTCCTGGAGCTCCGGTGCGCCCTGTGCGTGGTGCTGTGAGCGGTGCGGAGCGGTCGAAGGCTGGTGCTCATCCATCGCGCTCCTCACGTGGCACTGTGGGGGGTGCAGAGCGTCTGGAGGCCAGCGCTGCTCTGGCATGCCCCTTGCACGGTGCCGTGAGTGTCGCCGAACGGCCGGAGGCTAGCACCACCGATCCTATGCCCGAGATTTTTGGCGGGCTGTATTCAAGTTCTAAAGAGGACACAGAGGTCATCTTGTAGCATGCTCCTTCGTCTCCCACCATTGTTGTGCCTCCCCCCGTGCTAGAGGCCGATGTCGGGCAGCCGGAGGCCATGCTTGCTGAGCAGGCCTCGGTGGCTCTGTCTTCTTCGAGCCCTCCACCCGCCAGGCCGTGGGCTGAGGAGAGCCAGCCCTTTGGGCCTTCGCCACATGATAGGGTGGAGACTTCTGCCCAGGGGGCTCGGCAGGTGGCCCAGCCTAGGCTTTTTATGAGTAAGTTTGTTTGGCGCACATTTTTGTGTTTACTGTCTTCACCCGGTTTATTTGTTTATGTACTTGTTGCTTTTTAGGTGATGTCATGGCTGGACTCCTCACCTCGAAGGAGTGAGCGGCCGCTACCAGTGTCAGGTTTGGTCTAGGGCAGCTGGGGCCGATGGCGCCGGGTTCGAGTATAGAGTGTCTTTATCTTACTCATCTTTTGGCCTGTTGTTATTGCCTATTTCTGATCGGCCCTCTGACCTGAGTTGTTGTTGTTGTTGTTTTTTTGCTACGTAGGCTCCTCCGACACTTCTATCTCAGGTTGGGAAGAGTGCTATCTTGGGGTTCTTGGAGACATCGGAGGTGGTCTCTGGCAGTTGGTGTATTTATTGTGAGATTTGCTTTTCTCACCTTATGGTTTTGTGTTTGTTTGTTCTTCTTTGAACAGATCGCTTCAAACAGCGTCTGAGGGACATGGATTTCTTCCAACTTCTCCATGTTCATCTAGAACACTAGAGCTTGGTGCGTCTTTGGTGGTTTGCCTTTTTTGGTGTATGTTCGCCTTTAGACTTGTTTTTGTTTCTATTGTTGATCGCCTTGGTCTTCTTTCTGATCATAGGGGTATCACACGACCGTTATTATGGAAGAGCGCTGCACTCGCGAGGTCTCCGACCAAGATACTGCGATTGAAGCGCTCAAGGTGGAGAACAAGCGCCTGGAAGGTGAAAAAGGGGGTTTGGCCAACTCCCTTGTAGCTCTCCGCCTTTCTCTGGTGGAGAAGGAACAAGAAAAGGAGGCTTTGAGGGCTGATCTCGCCAAGGCCCAAGATGCAGAAGTTTTGTCCGCTGAGTAGGCCCGCAGGGCGAATGAGTTGGCCGAGGGTCTCCGGTGAGAGCTGGCCTCTAAGAAGGAATCCGCAGCTGCGGTGGGGGAGCAGCTGTGTTTGACGACAAGGCATTTGGACTCAGTCAAGGGGGTCCTTGCTGCAACCGTTGGCCATTACCGGGCCATCGTTGCCGAGTTCGAAGGCGAAACCTCCGCTCCTCCAAAGGAAGACAGCGTCTACGCCCTCACCTCCTGGCTAAAGCATCACCTTGCAAAGCTCCCCGGTCTGATCAATGGCTGCACGGACTATGGGGCGCTGGCGGGAGTAGCGAATTACGCCAAGCTTTTGGTGCGTGGCGGGTGTACGCATATCGAAAGTATTCTAGAGGGAGCGCTGCCGGGTCCGGAGGAGCTTGGTGAGACTTCTCTTGGTTTGCGAAAAACCTTGAGAAATTTCATTGGGTACTTTTGGGCTCCATTTGGGAGACCTGCTGCCCGAAAATTGGCGGAGGAAAAGAGGGCGAAGGTATTTCTAGTCTTTGTAGCCGCTATTTTTCTCTCCTTGCTTTTTGTGAAGCTATGAAGGCTTTCATTACCTGTGCCACTGATATTTTAGCCTGTGCTACAGGATGCGCAGAAGAGTCTTGCGGGCAGGCCGCCGCCAGTTCCACGCTCGGCGACCACGGGCGACGCCTCCGCCACCGTTGGCGCTCCGGTGGGCGCTATGATTGGCGGTGGTGATGGTTGGAGGCTGCAGGCACCGTCTCCACCCACAGTTGATGCGGGCTCCGTTCTAGGGACTTCTGCTGCGGTCGAGACATCAAAGGTCTAGGCTCTTTGTAGGACTTAGCTATTTTGACTTGTATATTGTAGTCCAGTTGGACTCTTGTAAATAAAGTTTCTTTTGTTCTAAATGATTTTGTGGAAAATTTTAACCTTGCGCAGGTTCCGAATCAGGAGCCTGCGCAAGATGTTGCGCCTTTGACTCTCTACAACGATGGTATTTATGTGAGTGGAGAGCTTTGGGAGTATTGGCGTTTGACCTTTCCCCACAGCGTTGCGCGCGACGTGTTTGAGTTAGTTAAGTTTGACATAGACGACGAGCGCGCTGGGTTTACTCACGCGCTTGCTTGGCGCGGACCTCCGCCACAATAGTTTGGATTTTATTATAAGTTTGTGTCCTATAAGAATGCTACTTGACGTTTTATGGAATACAAAACAGGTTCACTTTCTTGATTGTTTGTGCGGGGGCTTATGTCTATTGTGCTAGTTTACATATCTTGTCTAGTCCCAAGCTTGCACACCGTGGGCCTTTGCTTGGGCAAATGTGCATGATACAGAGGTGGTGGCCAGGACCTCCGCCCCATGTTCTCTCCTTCTCTGTGCTTGCTTGATGGCCGGGGTAGGAGTGCTGGCATTTTTTTGGCCGGCGAAGGCGTACTTGAAGTTCGCCTGGCGAGGGTTGCTGAGTCGGTGTGGGATCCGATAGGAGGTTTGGTGCAGCTTGTGCATGAGGTGGAGACTTTTGGTATTTGTTTAGCTGGGTGTTTTAGCTATCTGGTGGTATAGGCCTCCGACGCTGCACACCCGTGGGACATGTTTTGATTGTGGGGATGGCAGGTTAGGTCTCCGGTGTTAGGGTGATGTTACGAGATTTCGTACGATATCCCCCTTCTTCCGTAGACCTACGCTGTTCATCACCGTGCCGTAGGTCCTTTCTCTTTTCCCACTATCTCCGCCCGTCTACTGGTGCCTCCGATTTTACGAGTTTTCGCACAATATCTATAGCTGACTTAGATATCTAAAGAGACCCCTGCCTCCATGGCCGTTGAAGTGGCTTGTGTTTGTGCTCTACCTTCTTCCCCCCTTGCGCGCTATGCTGACTGGGGTTTTTAGGTTGGGGGCCTATTTTATAGTGGGGTAGTGGCTTTTTGGTATTTAATTTTTGATACGTTGTTTGTTGGAGCGTATCTTGGCTTTAATGGTCTGTATCTTGTTTGAATTGCTCGTCCTTTTAGAGATCTTTTGGAGTAAATAGGCCTAGTTGCTGAGTGATAGGATTTGGTCAACCTTTTTCCTCCTTTTGTTGTTTTCGATGGCGGAGACCTTCTTCCTGGTTCTGGTGCCATATCAGTGTTGCCCTTGATGCTTGGGGTGGTTTTTTGTTAAGGTCAGAGGCCTGTTTGGCCGTGGTTGTTTTTAACCTTGATGCCTGAATTTGGTCAGGTCTTCGTCAAGGGTCGGAGGCCTGTTTGGCCAAAGTTGTTTTTGCCTTGATGCCTGAATATGGTCAGGTCTTCATCAAAGTTTGGGGCCTGTTTGGCCAAGGTTGTTTTTTGCCTTGATGCCTGAATGTGGTCAGGTCTTCATCAAGGTTCGGAGGCCTATTTGGCCAAGGTTGTTTTTTGCCTTGATGCCTGAATATGGTCAGGTCTTCGTCAAGGTTCGGAGGCTAGTTTGGCTAAGGTTATTTTTTGCCTTGATGCCTGAATATGGTTGGGTCTTCGTCAAGGCTCGGAGGCCTGTTTGGCCATATAGGTTGTTTCCAATTGCCAAGGCCTATGGCTGGCACTTTGAATGGACCTGTGATTATTTTTACTTACCGAATATTGCGGCGCTAGAGCTGGCCGCTTTCGGTTTCATACTTTTCGAGCGTTCTTCTAGGGAATTACCTTTTTATATTTTAAGAGGATTTTTACATTGAGCCTACCTCGTTAAAAACCTCACCTCCGCTTGGAGTTCCCCTATGAGGAAAAGAGTACAGGCTCTTTTACATTTTTTGGGTTGAAGAAAAAAAAAGGAGCTGAAAGGTAAATGAACGGAGGGGCCTCCGCTTATTATTTGTGGAGGTTGCCCTTTGGCACATTGCCTCGATGTAGTATCTGCGGAGGCTGTCAATATTCTAGGTGTGGGTTGTCGTGACACCTTTGCTGTCGGTCAAGTGGAAAGAGCCAGGGCGGCCTGCTGCCATTGCTGTGTATGGGCCTTCCCATTTTGGTTGTAGTTTGCCAACAAGTTGTGCGTTGGGTTTTCTTCTGAGTACGAGGTCTCCGTGTTTTATGTCTTTTCTTACCACCTGAGAGTCTCTCCACTTCTTGGTTTGGGACTGATATTTTGCAATGTTTTTGACTGCTTCTAGTCTTGTGGCTTCTATTGTTTCTTTTGCATATTGTTCATCTTGCAACATTAGCTGTCTTGTTGTGCGGAGGCTTTCGTGCTTGATTTCTTCTAGCATCATGGCCTCTTCTCCATAAAGCAGTTTGAATGGTGTGAATCCTATTGTTCTTGAGATAGATGTATTGTGCGACCAAATCACTCTGGGTAATTCATCTACCCATTTTCCTTTGCGTAGGCCCAGCAATGTTTTTGATATTGCTGAAAACACTATTCTGTTTGCTCTTTCCATAGCACCATTGGACTCTGGGTGGTATACTGAGGCGAAGGCTAGTTTTGTCCCAATGCTTTTGCAGAATTCTTTGAAGTTCTCTGAATCGAATTGCTTTCCATTGTCTACTGTCAGAATCCTCGGTACACCGAATCTACAAATGATGTTTTGCCAGAAGAATTTTTTGATAGTTTCTGAGGTTATCTTCGCTAGTGGCTTTGCTTCTATCCATCTTGTAAAATATTCTACTACCACTATTATGAATCTATTTCCTCCTTGGGATGGTGGTAATGGGCCGACCAGGTCCATACCCCATCTTTGTAGCGGCCATGTCGGAGGTATAAGCTGGGTCTCCGACGATGGTTTTGACTGCCCAAGAGAGAATGTTTGGCATGCTTTGCATGTTCTGACTGTCTACTCTGCGTCTTGTATGTGTGTTGGCCAGTAAAAGCCTTGCCTTATTGCCTTTGCTGATAATGCTCTAGAGCCAATGTGCGACCCATAAATTCCTGAGTGTATTTCTTGAAGCAACTCTATGCCTTCGCTCTACAATATGCATTTGAGGAGAGGCTGGACTACTCCTTTCTTGTACAGTACACCATCTATGATTGTGTAATTTCTTACCCTGACCTGTATTCTTGCTGCTTTTGCTTCATCTTCTTCGGTGGTTTTGCCTTCCAAGAATTCTGTTATCGCCTTTCTCCAATCTTCATTTTGCAGGTGTAGTATGGGCTTAGGTGCCTTAGATGTCTCCGCAGTTGCCGGAGACTTCAGGATCTAGTAAAAAGTGTTTGGTGGCAGTGGTAGGTTGTTTGCCGTAGCTTTTGCTAGTTCATCTGCTTCCACATTTTCTGATCTTGGGATGTGCTTCAGGGTGAAGCCCTCGAATCTCCGCTCCATGTTTTTGACAATGGATAAGTATTTGATGAGTTCTAGCTCTCTAGCTGTGTATTCTTTCTCTACTTGGCCAGTAACCACTTGAGAATCTATTTTGACTGTCAATATTTTTCCCCTAGGGCCTTTGCTTTACTGAGTGCTAGGATTAGGCCTTCATATTCTGCTATGTTGTTTGTTGATTTGAACTCTAGCCTTGCTGCATATTTCAGTCTAACGTCGGAGGGTGCTGTTAGGATGGCGGAGGCTCCTGCTCCGGCTTGGCCCTAGGCTCCATCTGTGAATGCTATCCAGCTTTGAGTGGTTGGTTGTACCTTGGGCTCTGTCGGAGGTGTCTAATCTGCTACACAATCGGCTAGTGCTTGTGATTTGATTGCTATTTTGGGGATGTACGAGATACCAAACTGTGATAGCTCTGTAGCCCATTTGCCTATTCTGCCGAAGGCTTCTTTGTTTTTGAGCAAGTCTTGCAGTGGCAGCGATGTTGGAACTAAGATTTCATTGGCTTAGAAATAATGCTTTAGTTTTCTTGATGCCATCAGCACTACGTAGGCAACTTTTTCTACCTCAGTGTAGTTTAGCTTGGCTCTAGACAGTGCTTCTGAGATAAAATAAACTGGCTTTTGAGTTTTGCCTGATTCTTTTTCTAGCTCGTGAACTAAGACTGCGTTGACTGCATGGTCGGAGGCCGCCACATATGGCAACAGGTGGCTGTCCGATTCTAGGATGGAGACCACCAGTGAGTTTGCTAGATACTCAAAGTTGTCTCCGCCCCTTAGGGCTTCGAAGAAGGGTAGGCTGTGTTCTGCTGATTTTGAGATGAATCTGTTGAGCGCTGCTATTCTTTCCGTCAGCTTTTGCACTTCTTTCTTGTTTTTGGGTTCTGCCATTGTTATTCTTGCTCTGGTTTTGTTTGGGTTCGCTTTGATGCCTTTGCTGCTTATGATGTATCCGAGCATCTTCCCTTTTGTGACTCCAAATATACATTTTTCTGGGTTGAGGCGGAGGCCAGCTATCCTGAGGTTGGTGAAGGTCTCCTGTAAGTCGAAGACATGATCATCCTTGTTCTTGCTCATGATCACTATGTCGTCGACGTAGGCTATGATGTTTCTATCTAGTTGTGAGCCCAAAACTTCCTTTGTCATTCTAGCAAAGGTTGCTCTGGCATTTTTTAGGCCCTCCAGCATTCTGGTGTAGCAATATGTCCCGAATAGAGTGGTGAAACTTGTCTTGTCTTTGTCTTCTTTTTTCATCCAGATTTGGTGATACCCAGAGAAATAGTCGAGGAGAGAAAACCTCTGGCATCTGGCTGCCTTGTCGACGGAGGCATCTATTCTTGGCAATGGGAAAGGGTCTTTTTTGCAAGCTTTATTTAGATCTATGAAATCTATGCACATTCTCATTTTGCCATTCTTCTTTGGTACCAGTACTACGTTTGCAAGCCATTCTGAATACTTGACTTCCCTGATGACTTTTGCATCTAGCAATCTTTGCACCTCCGCCTTTGCTGCCAGGATTCTGTCCTCCGATATTTTTCTCTGTTTCTGCTTTCTTGGCCTCATATTTTCATTGATATCCAGTTCATGCTGTATGATGTCCCTGCTGACTCCCTGGAGGTCGGAGGCTGACCAGGCGAAGATGTCTTTGTTTTTTACTAGAGTTTCCATGAGCTCTTCCTCCTCTGCTTTGCTCAATTCTGAGCTGATTGTTACTTTTCTGTTTGGTAACTCCTTTTCTAGAGGGGTCACCTTTGTCTCTTCTTGACCTGCCATATCTGTTTTTCCTCTGGGCATATTCGGAGGCTCTAGTTCTTTGTCTGCCGACTCGACTACATTGATGTTTCTTTGGGCTCTGTAGATTGCTTTTTCTATGTTTCTTGCTTCTTTCTAGCTGCCTCGGACTATGATAATACCATGGAGTGCTGGTAATTTCATGCACAGGTAGGCCATATGCAGGGCTGCATTGAATTTGGTTGTGAATCCTCTGCCCAAGATGGCATTGTATGGGTAATATAGATCAATGATGTCGAAGGTTATGTACTCGGTTCTAGCATTTGCTTGGGTTCCAAACGACACTAGAAGTGAGATTTTTCCTAATGCTTGTATCTGCTTGCCTCTGAATCCTATCAAAGGGGATTCAGAGGGCTGTAGTTGATTTCTATTGAGCTTCATTTGGTTGAAGGTATTTGCGAAGATGATATCTGCTGAACTGCCATTATCAATCAGTACTCTGCTTATCTCCCATGTTGCTATGTTGGTCTTGATTACCATTGCATCTATGTGAGGGTAGCTTTCTAGCTAGAGATCTTCTTCTGTGAAGGTGATTGGGACTCTAGACCAATCTGTGTATTTTGTTGGGCCTTGGACTGCTACGTTGTTTACCAGGCGAAGGTGATCCTTTTTCTGCTTTTTCATTTGAAACTCCATTGATGATCCTCTGGCGATTGGTAGTATCATGCCTATTGTTGGTAGCGGTCCATGGGGGTTGACTTGGTTTTTTGGGTTTGGCTCATTTTTTGGTGTTGGTGGTTGGTTGTGAGGTGGCGGCGGAGGTAGTTGCTGCATGTGCTACTGTTGCGGCGGAGGCTCGAACCTGCTTTGGTTTTGTGGCGGTGGGTTTGTTTCGAGGTAGGTTATGTGGGGAGGTTTTGGGTTTATGTAGGTCAGGCTTGCCTCTAACCTATAGTTACCCACCGAAGGCTGCTGCAAAGGCGCTGACCGCCATGCTGGTAGGAAGTTTGGATAATAGACAGAGGCCAGTGTGGAGGGATGTATTTGGTTTGCGTTTAGCACTGGGTACATTGGGCAGTACTGCTGGTGGCTAGTTGTGTAGGTGGTGTTGACCTCTCTTGCGCTCTACTGTGTCGGAGGTTGGGTAGTCTGTTTGTTCATCCTTTCCAGTGTCTCTTTTGTCTCCGAACAATCTTTGGTGCTGTGCCCTGCGCTTTCACCGTGAAAAACGCAATATGGCCTGCATTGTTTCTGCTTGTGGTTTTTGTTCTAGTTTTTGCCTTGGTAACCTTGCCGACCTTGGTTCCTAGTCTGGGTCTCTGGCCCTGCTGGCGCTGCCAGTTGCCCTTGTTCAGGGTAAGGTTGACCCTCGATGGTGAGCACTTGCCCCTGGCCTGGTTTCTAATTTGATGCATTCTGGTTCATATAGCTTTTCTAGGAGTTTTTGCTGCTGTTTTGCTGTCTGTTTTGACCCTGCTCCTCCAGCCTTTTTCGAAGGTCATTGTCTAATCTGCGGTATTTCTCGAACTCATCATACAACTGCTGTATGGAAGTTGGTTTCTTTCTTGCTAGGTGTGTTGTGAATGGCCCGATTCGGAGGCCTTTGATCGCTGCTTCAATGGCGATCTCGTTTGGGATGTCTGGTGCCTTCGCCTTTAGTTGCACGAATTTCTGAAAGTAGTCATGTAGTGTCTCTACCTACATTTGCTTGCACTAGAATAGATATGTGGAAGTCAGTGACTGTGCTGTTAGCCCCTTGAAATTTGCCAATATCTTGTCCTGGAGGTTTTCCCAAGAATAGACTGTGCTTGGTTTGAGCATAGAATACCAAGCTAACACGTTGCCTTCGGCTACAATGACAAATGACTTTGCCAAGACGGCGTCATCTCCGCCGGTGGAGGCTACTGCTGCCTCGTAACTCATAATGAACTGATGGGGGTCTGTCTTTCTATTGAACTTTGGTAGTGTGATTGGCTTGTACGCCGTTGGCCATGGCGACTGTTGTATGCCTTCAGAGAGTGGGAACTTGGGATCGATAGGCCTCCGCATCACCTGAGATGGCATCGTGGGTGGCTGATCACTGGCGGAGGCCCTTGTGGTATGGTTGCAGTTGGTGTTGCTGCGAAGGCTAGGATTACGGAGGTTGACGCTGGTACTGCATGCTGCATACTTAGCATCTCAGCATGTAGGACTGCCAACTACTGTCTTATTTCTGCTGCTTATGCTGACGCTTGAGTAGCTTGCTGATTAGCTATGAATGCTACTGCCATTCTGTCCCTTTCTTGTTGCGCTCTTTACAACAGTGCTTGCAGCTATTGTAGTTCTTGCTCGAGTGTTGTGCCTGAGTTTGGTTGGGCCTTCGGATCTTGAATCTCTAGATCTTGGGGTTCCAGTGGTTGACCCTGGGCATCTGCTCTGGTGTCATCCTCCGCTGGCGAGGTTACATAGGTGCTATGAGTAGTGCGCCTAGGCCTTCCTCTCTGACCCATGGTCGTTGCTGCTCTGGTGGTGGTTTTTCTTTTCCCTACCATCATCGGTTTGCCTTGCCGGGCCCCACGGTGGGCACCAATGTTGAGACTTGCGGTCTCAAACGGTGAGGAAGTGGTAGGGGCCTCCACCCAATGAGTGTAGTAATCGAGCGGAAGCTTTGGAAGGGTTGGCACGGCAAGTGGGCGTGTAAGGGAGTGACACGTAATGCTGTGGTTTCATTAATACATTCACCAACCTCTCCATACTGTTACAAGTGTTCCCTATTTATAGGGCTCAACTACCACCTTTGCGGTGTTTACAACAGTGCCCCTCAACTACTACAATACATTCTAGGAATATTCCTCTACTTGCTCTTCATCTCGGGGGTAATCTTGCCACGCCGCCATCAGATATTGGGCCTACATGACCAACCGGCCCAGCGGACCTCAGGATTCGTTGATGGGCCTTTGGCCCTCTGCCATCGTTCTCTGCCCTGTCTAGCCCTAGGGTTTAGTGATGAACCCTCGGGCCCCCGCCTGCGGTCTCCACCTCAGGTACGCCGAAAGCCATCGACCTCCGATGCCCGGTTTAGTCGTGCTCCTGCTCGGGCCTCCACCCATATGAGCAGAGGCTGAACCAGAGTGCCAGCGCCATCCATGAGCGCCTTCCTTTGCTTACCTGCACACACATATTAGATGTTGGCATTTGATTAGCCTATCAGTGGGGCGGCCTCCGCCCTCTTCGCCCGAAGGTGCCTGAGCGCCTAATGGGCGGAGGCTGCGCCGAGGTTGCACATAGCATCCTATGAGCACAGTCTGAGAAACTGTCATCTTTCTAGGGTCAGGGTCTGGAGGCATGGTGGCTGGGCCTTCGCTTAGGTGATTGGTCGGAGACGTCTCTATGAACTGCTAATCACGTAGGTCTCCACTACTCTCGGAGGCCATGTTACAACACATTCAAAGCCACATCATCAAAGGGCAAAGCTAAGCAAGAGACATCAAGTGAAGAAGATGAATCTTGGGATGATGATGATGATGAGAAGATGGCTCTCTTTGTCAAAAGATTTGGCAAGTTCATGGTGAAGAAGGGCTACCATGTAAGAAGAAAGAAATCTTCATCCAAGAACAAAGAAGAGTCAAGAAGGTGCTTCAAGTGTGGAAGCAAAGATCATCTTATCGCCCAATGCCCATACAATAGCGACAATGATGATGACAACAAGAAGAACAAGAAGAAGGACAAGAAGGAAAAGAAAGAGAAGAAGGACAAGATGGCATTCAAGAAGAAGAAGGGTGGTTCATATGTAGTCACTTGGGATAGTGATGCTTCCTCAAGTGATGATAATGGTGATAGTGATGATAACAAGACCACCAAGAAAAAGGTCTTGCAAGCATTGTTATCAATGAGAAGCCTTCTCTCTTCGAATCTTCATCATGCTTCATGGCTAAGACCACTAAGGTACAATCTTGTGATAATGAAAGTGATGAAGAATATGATGATGATAATGAACATGAAAATGAAAATGATAGTGATAGTGATAATGATGAACCTACTAAGGATGAATTATTTGACATGCTAGAAGATGCTAAAGAACACTTTGACATTAAGAGAAGGAAATGCAAGAGCTTGAATAAGGAGGTAAAAGCCCTTAAGCAAGCCCTTGATGAGCTCAAAGCAACTCATGAGAAGCTAGAGGAAGCCCACGAGAAGCTTGGTAAGGCTCACAAAAAGCTTGAAAAGGCTCATTCCACTTTGCTTAATGAACAAGATAAAAAGAAGCATGTTGAAACTTGTGATGTAGGTTTAACTTGTGATATAATTGATGAATCACTATCTATGCCTATCATTGTTGCTCCTACTAACCCTTCTTGTAGCACTTCCACTTCTACCTCATCTAGTAGTGATGGTCTCACTTGTGATGCCTCACTAGTGGTTGAGAATGAGAACCTCAAGAAGGAGGTCACTAAGCTCACTCACACCTTAGCTAAGGCTTATGGTGGCGAGAACCGCTTGCTTATGTGCTTGGGTAGCCAAAGAGCTTCTCTCTATAAAGAGGGATTGGGCTATACCCCCAAGAAAGGCAAGGCGGCCTTTGCTCCTCACAAGACTAGTTTTGTGAAGAACAATGGTCGGTTTTGCACTAGTTGCAAGCAAGTTGGTCATAAAGAGCATGAATGCACCAATAAGAGCAAAAATGCTAATGTATCCTCCCTTAAGCTTGATTCATGCTATACGCTTACTAAGGGTACAAATGGTGTAAAGGCTAAGTTCATTGGTAAACCATGGATGGGCTCAAAAAAGAAAGCCATTTGGGTACCAAAGAGCTTAGTGACTAACCTTTAAGGACCCAAGCAAGTTTAGGTACCTAAAAAGAATTGATCTTCTTTTGTAGGTTAATTACAAAGCCGGAGGAAGGCATTGGGTTCTTGATAGTGGGTGCACTCAATACATGACCGGTGATGCAAGAATGTTTAACTCAATCAACACCAATGGCAATGATGGTTATGATAGTATCACATTTGGTGACAATGGCAAAGGCAAGGTCAAAGGATTTGGTAAGATTGCAATATCCAATGACATGAGCATATCCAATGTGTTGCTAGTAGAGAGCTTAAACTTCAATTTGCTATCCGTGGCTCAATTATGTAATCTTGGATTCAAATGCATATTTGGGGTAGATGATGTAGAGATCATAAGTGTAGATGGCTCTAACTTGATCTTCAAAGGCTTTAGATATGAGAATCTATACTTGGTTGATTTCAATGCTAGTGAAGCTAGATTATTTACATGCTTGTTCACTAAGTCAAGCATGGGTTGGTTATGGCATAGAAGGCTTGGTCATGTTGGAATGAAACAATTGAATAGATTGGTTAAGCATGACTTAGTTAAAGGCTTGAAAGATGTTGTGTTTGAAAATGATAAGCTTTGTAGCTCTTGTCAAGCCGGCAAACAAGTTGGAAACACCCATCCTAAGAAAAGCATGATGAGCACTAGTAAAGCATTTGAGTTATTGCACATAGATTTGTTTGGGCCAACACAATACACTAGCATTGGTGGTAACAAATATGGCTTTGTGGTAGTGGATGATTACAGTAGATACACTTGGGTATTCTTTCTAGTGGACAAAAGTGATGTATTTGCAACATTCAAATCATTTGTCAAGGGCATTCACAATAAGTTTCAAACAACAATCAAGAGAGTTAGAAGTGACAATGGTAGTGAGTTCAAGAATACTAGAATTGATGAGTTATGTGATGAATTTGGAATTAGACATCAATTCTTAGTCAAATACACTTCACAATCAAATGGCCTTGTTGAGAGGAAGAATAGAACACTTATTGATATAGCAAGGTCTATGCTTAGTGAGTACAATGTGAGTCAATATTTTTGGGCCGAAGCTATCAACACGGCTTGCTATTATAGCAACCGCCTCTATTGTCACCGATTGAAAGAAAAGACACCATATGAGCTCTTGAATGGTAGAAAGCCCAACATTGCATATTTTTGGGTCTTTGGTTGCAAATGTTATATCTTGAAGAAAGGCACAAGATTGGGCAAGTTTGACAAGAAATGTGATGAAGGATTCCTACTTGGTTATTCCACTACAAGCAAAGCATATAGGGTTTGGAATTTAGATAGTGGTACTCTTGAGGAAGTTCATGATGTTGAATTTGATGAAACCAAGGGTTCACAAGAAGAGAATGAGAACTTGGAAGATGTTAGAGGCATTCAACTTTCAAATGCCATGAAGAACATGGATATTGGTGAATTAAGGCCTAGGCAAGTGAATGATGATGAAGATGATCAAGTGCAAGTGCTCTCTAACTCAAATGTGCAAGATGATACAAATCAAGTTAGTACAAGTGGTTCTCATGATAATGAACAAGATCAAGTGGCTAGTACATCATCTCAACCCAATGATCAAGCAACTGCAAGCAATCAAGTTCCAATACTACAACCAACAAATATTGCAAGGGATCATCCATTGGACACTATCTTTGGTGATATTTCAAGAGGTGTACAAACAAGATCAAGATTGGCATAATTTTGTGAGTATTTCTCATTTGTGTCATCCATTGAACCAAAGAAGATAGATGAAGCTTTGAAGGATGTTGATTGGGTGAATGCTATGCATGAAGAATTGAATAACTTCACAAGAAATCAAGTATGGGAATTAGTAGAGAGACCAAAGAGACACAATGTGATTGGAACCAAATGGGTCTTTAGAAACAAGCAAGATCAAGATGGGATAGTAGTAAGGAACAAAGCAAGATTAGTAGCACAAGGCTATACACAAGTTAAAGGTCTTGACTTTGGAGAAACATATGCCCCGGTTGCTAGATTGGAAGCAATTAGAATCTTGCTAGCCTATGCTTGTGCCCACAACATCAAGCTCTATCAAATGGATGTTAAGAGTGCATTTCTCAATGGCTACATCAATGAAGAAGTATATGTTGAGCAACCTCCCGGTTTTGAAGATGATAAGAAGCCCAACCATGTATACAAGTAGAAGAAAGCTTTGTATGGCTTGAAGCAAGCACCTAGAGCATGGTATGTGTCGGATACCATAAAAAGGGGTACCCTAAGCAAGAACCGAAAAAATCGCTTAGACCACATAAATATCGAAGCCAAGAGACAACCACCGGCAAACCTCCACCTTATCTGAGGCCCAGCTAGACCGCCTAGCCCACCTCGAACAATATCTGGGCTCACCTGAAGTGGGCTCGGCCTAGAATGAAACCATGAGCCTCGGATGAGGTACCGATTCTTCGACTCACTCGAGGCCCCATGCGTAAGGCCTCGGACGAGGTACCGATTCTCCGACTCGCCCGAGGCCCTGTGCGCAAGGCCTCGGACGAGGTACCGATTCTCTGACTCTCCTGAGGCCCAGCGCGCAAGGCCTCGGACGAGGTATCGATTCTCCGACTCGCCCGAGGCCCCGCGCCATGAGGCCTCGGACGAGCACCCAGTTACCGACTCGCTCGAGGCCTGCTCGGCATCAACCCCGTCAACGCCGCCTTGACCGACTCCTCTAACAGGATGTCACATCCAACTAACATGTCCAACCACTCTCGCGACATCGGTTGAACGACGGCACAATATAGCGGAGTGGCCGACGAGACGGGAGTCACATCGACGCCATGCCATCCGGGATAGGACGGGGCAGGGGTTACCAGCCACTGTGCTCGGCACTATGCCCATGGCTGACATCCATGCTGCACTGTGCTGCCTAACCCCTGCTCCAAGGACAGTGCGGCATGGAAATTCAAGTCTAGGTCCCTGTAGCCTCGGAATCAACGTACAAGACCAACTACTCCCTCCGAGCCTCGGCTATCCGCTTCTAGGCTCCTATAGCCTCGGGACTCATGCCTGCCGAGCCCCCCAACGACGGTCCAACCTCTGCATCGACTGGGCCTCGGCTCTCTATGTTGTCAGCGCTCTAGGACTAGCACGTCGCCTGCAGTACGCGCCATACCCTACGTCAAGCCACAGGAGCTCCCACGTCGTGTAGAGGGCCAAGCTCCTATAGCCTCGGAGTCAGCGTACCCGTGCCATCGCATCAACCTGGCCTTGGCACTCCACGCTAGTCAAACATACAGTAACCAGCACGCCTCCAACAGAAGAAGGTGCGCCTGCCACCATAGGAGCTCCCACATCGCACAGGATCAGGCGTGACCAACATGTTGCTCCAGTGCACGGAGGACAAGACCGCTCCACTGACCACGCCGCCACAGTGATGAGCTACAGGGCTCGGGCATACCACCTTTGCTCACAAAACAACACGTAGCAAATACCTATACCGCCCCTGTGCCTCCCTTTGACTATAAAAGGGAGTGGCTCAGGTCGCTTCTAGGAGGGGGACACCCCGTGCAAGCGACGCACAACACTCTGTAACACACACACTCCTTCACTGCAAGAGATCAACATCTCAAGCAACCCATGCCGCTCTACGTAGAGACCTAGGACTAGCTCCCTCTCTCGCTTAGTTTGTAAGCCCCTACTACAAACACCTCGGTGCAAGGAATACAAGGCTTTCTCAGACAGGACGTAGGGCACCTATTGCCTGAACCAGTATAAACCTTGTGTCTCTTTGCATCACCATCTAGGATTAGGAACACGTGGTACACTTTCACTAGTCGATTGAGGACCCCCCGGTCCAAAACACCGATAGTTGGCGTGCCAGGTAGGGGAGATACTACATGTCAGCTTAATCATCCCAATAAGTTCTAGATGGCAGACCCCGTGCGGCCACTGCATCTCAGCACGGTGATCTAGTTCGGGAGCCTAGAGTTCATGTCTCTACGATATGAGTACGATATGGTACTCCTCCCACCCAGAGCCCCATTGACCGATGATGACATCATGCACCAGCAGCTCAGGCGTAGGCAGCGCCCGAGCTACCGCTCTCATCGTGCTCGCCAGGCACTACGCGGGCAGGACCACCCTAACACCGCGTGAGCTTAGGGCGATGCACTGCACTCCACCAGTATCCCATACCTAGCTGTTGGTATAGAGTCCCTGACTAGGGACCTATCTAGCTTAAGCCTGGGCAAGGGAAAGACGCCGGTGGCACGCAGCAACGCCCTGTCATCAAGCTCTACCCCACCACCTCCTAAGAAGTCAACTTCAGCAGAGCGGAGCCTGGCAACGCCACCATCCCCGTACCCCTTCGGGTTGGGCAATGCCGCCACCACCTATGCTTCCGCTCACGCAGAGCCCCTAGGACGCCACCAATGTTTTGCCCTCGACCTCATCGCCACAACCCCGACCCACACCCATGCTAACTCCTCAGAGGAGGACGAGGCGTGGGCCAGAGCGGACTTCTCTGGGCTTCGCGACCCTAAAGCCATACGCCGCTTCATGGCCGTGAGCGACTACTGCTTCGGCTACTCTGACTCCGATGATGAAGACACTTACGATCCTACACGTGAGTGCTTCAACATCGAGCTTGGGGTGCTGAGCATGAGCGATGAGGATGAAGGGGTAGGCAATCACTCCCCGCCCCACGTGGGGGCAGGTGACGCCACACCTCCACGTGTCGATCCCCCCCGCAGCAAGGAACGAGAACCCCACCCCCGAGGAACTTCGACGCCTAGACCTGGAGCAGCTCCGTGAGCTTCAGGCCATGGTCGAACAAGACTGACTCCTTCTACAGCAGCTCCGAGACACTCTCGAACAAGAGCAGCGGGGTCGTGGTGATGGTGGAGCAGCCCGGCAGAGGGCTCGCGACGTCAACCACCGCATCAACAATGATGAAGGGGGTTGACAACCCCCTATCTTCAATCACGCTAGCCAGAACGTCATGGCAGCAGTGATACTACTCCGGGCAATGCTCGAGTCCTCTACCTTGGAGGCACGACGGGTCTACGGCGAGCTCTGAAACCTTGTCGAGACCGCCGTGGTACAGCATGCCAAAAGTTCTGCCTCTCGATGACGTGGGGCACCTCGAAACTACCCATGACACTGCCTTGGTAGGATAGAGAGGCCTCGGTTCATCCCGAGCCTGCTCGGGCACCAAAAGCCAACAAGGCCCCCTCAGTGCACGACCGCCTCAGCGACCGACATGAGGCGCAAAGCGACCACGATGTGGTCAGCAGGCGACGACGCCGCGACAACGATGGGCCCACCCGAGGCTACCACCTGCACCAAGGCGGTCGCTACGACAGTGGGGAGGACCATAGTCCTTCTCCTAGGCCACCTGGCCCTCGAGTCTTCAGCAAGGCCATCCACAGCGCCCACTTCCTGGCCTGGTTTCGACAAACGGCCAACCTCTCAAAGTACAGTGGCGACACCAACCTTGAGCTGTGGCTAGCCAATTACCGCCTGGCTTGTTAGCTAGGCATCGCGGACGATGACCTGCTCATCATCCGCAACCTCCCCTTGTTCCTGTCAGACTCAGTGCGAGCCTAGCTCGAACACCTCCCTCCCTTGCAGATCAACAACTGGCGCGACTTGGTAAAGGTCTTCGTTGGGAATTTCCAGGGCACATACGTGCACCCCGAGAACTCCTAGGACCTCAAGAGTTGTCGTCAGAGGCCAGACGAGTCTCTCCAAGACTTCATTCGATGCTTCTCCAAGCAATGCACTAAGTTGCCCAGCGTCGGCGACTCGGAAATTCTCCAGGCATTCCTCTCCGGCACCTCCTGCCGAGACCTAGTTCGAGAGTTAGGTCGGAACATACCGACCACGGCAGCCATGCTCCTTGACATCGCCACCAACTTCACCTCGGACGAAGAGGCTGTTAGGGCCATCTTCCCCGACAACGACGCCAAGTTCATGGCAATCCCCAACATAGAACAGCTACGTCGATTCTACCCTTAAATTCCCAAGTATTATATACATTGTTTCTTGAAATACAATAAAGAAGCGTTCTTTGGTTGTTCTAATTTTTCGAGAAACCCCCCGAGCCCATCGATGGGTGATCGGCGTTACGATAACGCTATAAGGGAGACTCGGCTCTACCTCTGTAGAGGTGCCCACCGTGGGGCTCAAACAAGACTCGGCTCTGCCTCTGCAGAACCGAGCCTCTCTCGGGGGCTAGAAGGGGGGACCCCTCTAAGTCCCAGACACCATTTTTTAGTTGTTTTTTGAAAAAATTTCTATGCCAAACTCTCTCGCGTACTCTGACAAATCGATTGTAAAAAACCTAAGGACCGAAAGTCTATCTCAGGGCCAAAAGGCCGACCGAGCCACGAGACGGCCTACGCCTCTGGGCTACGGCAACTCCCTCACCACCTTTTACCCGAAGGGCAGCTTAGGCTCCGAGGAAGTTTTTTGCAAGAGATATGTTCAAAGACGAGATAGAGGGTAGAGGCTCGGAAATACAATAAAAATGATTAAAAAGCATGTAGACACAAGTACTTTAAAAGGCCTCGATGGCCACAAGCGTCATGGTACAATGATGTCAGTCCTAATCTATTTACATGGCCCCTTTGGCCCAAGTCAAAACTCAGGGTCGCCAGCGTCGGCGATCGGCAACCACCTCCTCTTCGAACAACCTGGCTAGTGCCGTGCCAGGGGCCTTGCCGCCTCCACCAGCTTCATGACCTCCTCCTCGGCCTTCTCATCATCCTCAGCCATGACATAACTGTCGCTGATGGCCTTGAGGTCCATGCCGGCGTAGTGCGAGGAGACGACGGCCAGGGCGCGCTTGATGCCCGTATGCAGCGCCCCCCAGAGCAATCCACTCTGGTCTGTTGGGGTCGGTGACCAGGCGAAGGAGACAATCATTGACGAGCGACTACAGTGTCGCTGCGGACACGTCGGACGGACCCTAAGGATCCGCCTGGAGGACAACAGCGTCGCTGGCCATGGGTGTGGTGGAGAATGCGACTACAGCGGTAACGCGTGCTCTCGCTTTCTCTCTCTCTCTCTCCTCTCCTCCCCCTTCTCCCTTCTTCTCCCCGGCGCTCTCTTCCATTGTTCTTGGCAACCGCTCGAGGGTAGAAAGCGTGAGTGCAGGCAGAAAAGGTATTTATGAGGGAGGAAAGAAGGCAAATGGGTGGGCGATGAAACTGGGAAGGTTATTTCCCAGATCTGGCACAGTTAATGTGGATCCGGCCAAACCGCCCACGCGCCCTACTTTTTCTCGCTAACCACGCACGTATAGTAACGTCCCATCCACAGCAACAGCAGGCACCATTCTGTCTCCTCGAGGAACCGCCTCCAAAGGCACACCTACCGTCGTCAACCGATGGGAAGGGAATATCCCCCACCCAATTCCTTTTAGACTAAGGAACTAGGCACCGAGCCCGTTACGGTCCAGGGGTTCGAAGGCTAGGACCCCGAGGGTCTCGACAGCCACCCCAGGACAAATAGAGTTAGGGATGACTATGGGTGAGCCCGTACATGGCTGAGGCCCAAGCAAGCAATTGCTTGGGATGCCCTAAGTCGTGTCCAAGACCAGCAGGGAGGTCTCTAAATGGGATTCCACCATAGGGAGGCGCCGAGCCCCCAGGGCTAATCGAAAGGCCCTGGGACTCACTAGAGAAGCCCTCTGGTACTTTAGGAGCGCGTCTCTAGACCGCTAGCTGACCCCTATTGAATGGGGCACGGGCCTCTACTTGGACTTACCCGGTAACAGCTCACCAGAGGTGTCACTGCTCGTGCCCTCCGAGGGTAGCCAGGCACACTCCACCCCTCCTTCCGAACGAAAAGGATGCACGAGGGCCACACAAAAAAGATAGGGAAACTCCTAATCGCCCTCTTGCTCCGAGCAGAGGCTTGAGGGCTCTTCCTGCAACCAAGCCGAGGCCTAGTGACCCAAACTCGCACTCGGGGGCTCAGCAAACGCGATAAAATGACTAAGGAACTAGGCACCGAGCCCGTTATGGTCCAAGGGCTCAAAGGCTGGGCCCTCAAGGGTCTCAACAGCCGCCCCAGGACAAATAGAGTCAGGGATGACTAAGGGCGAGCCCATACATGGCCGAGGCCCAAGCAAGCAATTGCTTGGGATGCCCTAAGTCATGTCCGAGACTGGCAGAGAGGTCTCTGAATGGGATCCCACCGTAGGGAGGCACCGAGCCCCCAAGGCCTATCGAATGGCCCTAGGACCCACTAGAGAAGCCCTCTGGTACTTTTGGAGTGTGTCTCTGGACCGCTAGCTGACCCCTATCGAACGGGGCACGGGCCTCCACTTGGACTTACCTGATAATAGCTCACCAGAGGTGTCACTGCTCGCGCCCACCGAGGGTAGCTTGGCATACTCCACCCCTCCTTTCGAACGAAAAGGATGCGTGAGGGCCACACAAAAAAGACAGGGAAACTCCTGATTGCCCTCTTGCTCCGAGCAGAGGCTCGGGTGCTCTTCCTACAACCAAGCCGAGGCCCAGCGACCCGAACTCGCACTTGAGGGCTTGGCAAACGCGACAACCCCCCCCCCCCTCAATAGGGAAAAAGCCCCTGGAGGAGTAAATCCACTCCTCTAGGGCCTCGGGGGCTACACCCAGTGGGTGCGCTCGCGCGCACCTACTGGAGCCTCGAGCACAAAACACAATCCCGACGGGAGCTGCTGCGAGCCAAGTCTCATCAAAACCTCAGGGAGAGTGCTCGCACTCCCCCCGAGGCTTGGGGGCTACTATCAGATACCATAAAAGGGGTACCCTAAGCAAGAACTGAAAAAAATCGCTTAGACCTCGTAAATATCAAAGCCAAGAGACAACCATTGGTAAACCTCCACCTTATCCGAGGCCCGGTTGGACCGCCCGGCCCACCTCAAACAATATCTAGGCTCACCCGAAGCGGGCTCGGCCCAGAATGAAACCACGAGGCCTCGGACGAGGTATCGATTCTCTGACTCACCCGAGGCCCCGCGCGCAAGGCCTCGGACGAGGTACCGATTCTTCGACTCGCCTGAGGCCCCACGCGAAAGGCCTCGGACGAGGTACCGATTCTCTGACTCACCCGAGGCCCCGCGAGCAAGGCCTCGGATGAGGTATCGATTCTCTGACTCGCCTGAGGCCCCACGCCACGAAGCCTCAAACGAGCACCCAGTTACCGACTCGCTCGAGGCTGGCTTGGCATCAACCCCATCACCGCCACCTTGACCGACTCCTCTAACAGGACGTCACATCCAACTAACGCGTCCAACCACTCCCGCGACATCGGCCGAACGACGGCACGATATAGCGGAGTGGACGACGAGATGGGAGTCACATCGACGCCATGCCGTCCGAGACAGGGTAGAGTAGGGGTTACCGGTCGCTGTGCTCGACACTGTACCCGTGGCTAACATCTGTGCTGCGCTGTGCTGCCTAACCCCTGCTCCAAGGATAGCGCGGTGTGGAAAGTCAAGTCCAGGTCCCTGTAGCCTCGGAATCGACGTACAAGACCAACTGCTCCCTCTGAGTCTCGGCTATCCGCTTCCAAGCTCCTATAGCCTCAGGACTCGCACCCACCGAGCCCCCCATGATGGTCCAGCCTCTGCATCGACTGGGCCTCGGCTCTCTACGTTGTCAGCGCTCTGGGACCAGCATGTCACCTGCAGTACGCACCATACCCTGCGTCAAGTCATAGGAGCTCCCACGTCTTGCAGAGGGCCAAGCTCATGTAGCCTCGGAGTCAGCGTACCCGCGCCATCGCATCAACCCGGCCTCGGCACTCCGTGCTGGTCAAACATACAGTAACTAGCACACCTCCAATAGAAGAAGGCACGCCTGCCACCACAAGAGCTCTCATGTCGCACAGGATCAGGTGTGACCGGCGCGTCGCTCCAGTGCACGGAGGACAAGACCGCTCCACCGACCACGCCACCACAGTGACAAGCTACAGGGCTCGGGCATACCGCCTCTGCTCACAAAACACCACGTAGCAAATACCTATACCGCCCATGTGCCTCCCTTCGACTATAAAAGGGAGTGGCCCGGGCCGCTTCTAGGAGGGGGGACACCCCGTGCAAGCGACGCACAACACTCTATAACACACACACTCCTTCACTGCAAGAGATCAACATCTCAAGCAACCCACGCCGCTCTACACAGAGACCTAGGACTAGCTCCCTCTCTCGCTCAGCTTGTAAGCCTCTACTACAAGCACCTCGGTGCAAGGAATACAAGATTGCTTTCTTAGACTGGATGTAGGGCACCTATTGCCTGAACCAGTATAAACCTTGTGTCTCTTTGCATCACCATCTGAGATTAGGAACACGTGGTACACTTTCACTAGTCGGTTGAGGACCCCCCGGTCCAAAACACCGACAGTATGAGAGATTGAGGGATTTTCTACTCTCTAAAGGGTTCACAATGGGTAAGGTTGACACCTCTTTTTTCATCAAGAAGATTGGAAAAGAATTGTTTGTGTTGCAAATCTATGTTGATGACATCATATTTGGATCAACAAATCAAGATTTTTGTGATGAGTTTGGAAAGATGATGGCTAATGAGTTTGAGATGTCCATGCTTGGAGAGTTGAGTTACTTCCTTGGTCTTCAAATCAAGCAATTGAAGAATGGTACCTTTGTAAGTCAAGGCAAATATATTAAGGACATGATCAAGAAATTTGGCATGTGTGATAGCAAAGTCATTAGCACACCAATGGGAACAAATGACAACTTGGATAGTGATGCAAGTGAAAATATGGTGGATCAAAAGTTGTATCGGTCTATGATTGGAAGCTTACTCTATGTGACCGCATCAAGGCTGGATGTCATGTTTAGTGTATGCATGTGTGCAAGATTTCAAGCCTCACCAAGAGAAAGTCATTTGAAGGCTACAAAGAGGATATTGAGGTACTTGAAGCATACACCAAATGTTGGTTTGTGGTATCCCAAAGGAGCAAAGTTTGAGCTAGTTGGTTACTCTAACTTGGACTATGCGGGATGCAAGGTTGAAAGGAAGAGCACCTCGGGCACATGTCAATTGTTGGGAAGATCACTTGTCTCATGGTCATCAAAGAAGCAAAATAGTGTTGCATTATCAACTGCCGAAGCTGAATACATATCCGCCGGTAGTTGTTGTGCACAAATACTTTGGATGAAGGCCACTTTGAGTGATTTTGGAATCAAGTTCAAGAGAGTGCCAGTGCTATGTGACAATGAGAGTGCAATCAAGTTGACCAACAATTCAGTTCAACATACAAGAACAAAGCACATTGATTTCCGCCATCATTTCATAAGAGATCACCAATAAAAAGGGGACATTTGTATTGAGAGTGTGGGCACCGAAGATCAACTTGCCGACATATTCACCAAGCCATTGGATGAGAAAAGGTTTTGCAAGCTAAGGAATGAGTTGAACATATTGGATTTCTCAAATATGTGTTGATGCACCCCCCACTTATATGACATGCCTCTCCTTCGAGCAATCCAAGGTAAAAGTTGATTGGCATGACATATATCTTTGCTAAGGACATGATTAGTGCATCCAGTCACATTTTCAATTTTATTAGGATCTTTCAAGTGGTTCTATTTTTTAGGCTCATTCATGAAAATCAAATGAATTTGATGTTTATATGGTATCACTATTGCTTCTATGCTTGACTTGATCTAGTGATAGCATATGACATGTTTGTGGGCTTGTAAACCTAGTGCTTAATCTAGAAAATGAGCTCTAAGTGTTTAACTCAACATGGTACAAGATAATCCTTATTTGGAGGTGTGAAGAAGCTTGTCCTTGGATCAAACCAAGTTAAATATCTTTGGCATATATTCTAGTTTGAACCAAATTTGGAACTTTGATCCTCATCCTATTGATTGACATTGATAATCTCGACCCTACAAGTAATACTATCTATTTTTGAACCTTTATGGTCATTGATGATAAAGGGGGAGAGAAACAAAGATAGTAGTAAAGATAGTGAAAAAGGGGGAGAAATATCATAAAGGGAGAGAAACATAAATGATATAGGGGGAGAGATATGACAAAGGAAAGGGATCAACTAAAATTTTGAGCACACAAGGGGGGAGCAAGCTCATGAACTTGTATGGTGCATTTGAATGTGCATTTCATATGTTTGCTTGCATGGCACAAGTTTTAAAATTCAATATCTATGCTTGTATGGTGTATGCTAGTTGTCGGTTTGAATGATGAAATGAAAACTAGCATGCATAATATATCTAGTGATTTCATTTCCAAATGTTTCCAAGTGATATTGAGCTAATCATGGTGCTAAGGAAGGTATAACGGTGCATTCCGATTGGTATCACAATTCAAAGGTCTATCTTTTATACCTTAGCATCATGTGGTAGGCATTGTCTCCTATATTTCCTATCTAAGCATATGTGCAAGCTACAATCCAAACTCTTAGCACATATGTAGGGGGAGCAATTGCTACCATTTGGAGTTCATGAAACTTGTCCATATCTTTTTACACATGGTAAATATGCTTGGGCAAGCAACAGGGATTCAATTGAATTTCAATTCATATCTTTGTAAAAGGGTTGTCATCAATTACCAAAAAGGGAGAGATTGAAAGCTCTAGTTTGGTTTTGGTGAATTGATGAAACCCTAAGTGCTAACCTAGTTTATCAAGTGATCATGAGATAGGCAGCACATTCCAAGTGGTGAAGCAAATGAAGATCATAACATGATGATGATCAAGTGCTTGGACTTGGAAAGAAGAAAGAGAAAAACAAAAAGCTCAAGGCAAAGGTATAAACCATAGGAGCTATTTTGTTTTGGTGATCAAGACACTTAGAGAGTGTGATCATATTTAGGTTTGATAGCCATACTATTAAGATGGGCAAATCTCGTATCGAAATGCAGTTATCAAAGTGCCACTAGATGCTCTAACTCATTGCATATGCATTTAGGATCTAGCGGAGTGCTAACACCCTTGAAAATATTTGTGAAAATATGCTAACACATATGCACAAGGTGATACACTTGGTGGTTGGCATATTTGAGCAAGGGTGAGGTAGATAGAGTTGAAAAGGAGTTAGTCGCGCTGGTTACAGAGTGACCGGACGCGTCCGGTATGGTGACCGAACACATTCGGTATTTGGCGACGAACTCCACGACCGGACGCGTCCGGTGTGAATCAGAAAACGCTGTGTTCGGCAGAGCAATCAATCGGACACTGGTAGCGTCTAGTCCGGTATCACCGGACGCGTCCGGTCGAGCAAGGATGCTTACTGTACTTCACTGGACGCTGAGGCTCAGTGTCCGGTCATTTTCTAACAGACGCGTCCGGTCGGCCTGGTGGCTTACTAGACTCGACCGGACTCAGTGGCTCAGCATCCGGTCATTTATAGTTCTACGTCCGGTCTGAGCGTTCGATCGCATGAAAGTATGCAGCAATGGCTATGTTGGTTTGAACGGGACACGTGGCAATCTGGGAGCTACCGAACATGTTTGGTATGCCGACCGGATGAGTCCGGTATTCACGACCAGTGCGTCCGGTGCTGCATCCGGTCAGTTGGACCAGAGCGTCCGGTCACCCCGCATTATACCTAGTGAAGGGGTATAATGGCTCTATTTTGTGGGGGCTTCTATTTAAGCCCCATGGCCGGTTGAAGCTCACACCTTTGGCCATTTTCATTGACATAGCAACCTTGTGAGCTTAGCCAAAGCCCTCCGACTCATCTCCATCATTAATTCATCATCTTTGTGAGATTAGGAGAGAATCCAAGTGCATTGCTTGAGTGTTTGCATCTAGAGGCACTTGGTGTTCGTGTTTCGCTGTGAATTTCGCTTGTTACTCTTGGTGGTTGCCGCCACCTAGATGGCTTGGAGCAGCAAGGATCGTTGAGCGGAGGGTGGTGATTGTCTCCGGCTCCGATCATGGTGATCGTGAGGGGTTCTTGACCTTTCCTCGGTGGAGAGCCAAAAGGTACTCTAGTGGATTGCTCATGGCTTGTGTGATCCTCATCTTGTGTTGGTTGTGCGGCACCCTATTGAGGGTTTGGCATGTGAAGTCAATTAGCATGTGAACCTCCAAGTGAGTGAATCACCACAACGAGGAGTAGCTTGCCGGCAAGCAAGTGAACCTCGGTAAAAAAATTATTGTGTTCATCATTGATTCCGAGGTGATTGGTCTTCATTGTTATTCATCCTTGTGATTGATTGGTTTCTTCATCTACACGGCGGTATAACCTTCTTGATCACTCTCTTTACTTTACCACAAACTAGTTGACAAGCTCTTTAGTGTAGCTAGTTGTGAGAGCTTGCTTGCTTGGTTGGTGTGGCTCTTTAGTTAGCTTTTGAGAGCACATTAACATAGGGTAGTGTTATAGCTATTGTGTGAATAGATACTATCTAAACTAGAATTGTGATAGGTGGCTTGCATTTTGAGTAGGCTAGCGCAACACTTGCTTCGCCTCATAATTGTCTAACCATTTTGTTAAGTGTTGTTGTAGAAATTTTTATTAGGCTATTCAACCCCCCTCTAGCCATTAGGACCTTTCAATAGGGAACTCCATCGACGCCGATCGAGTTTGCCTCACCTCCAAGTAACATCACAGAGTTCATGGATGCCTTCCACGAAGGTGAGGAGGTGTGGTTCCACAGGCTGGACGACATCATTGGCGGCACAGGTCCCTCAGGTCTAGCGGGCAGGCTGCTCAATGACGCATAGCTGCTACTCGTCAGTGCAGAGGAACCACCCACGTTCGCCCTAGCCGAGCATGATAAAAACTGGCGACGGGTGATGCTGGAGGAGATGAAGGCGATCAAAGAAAACAAGACTTGATAGCTCGTCGATCCACCTCTAGGATGTCGTCCGATCAGCCTGAAGTGGGTGTACAAGGTCAAGCGGGATGAGCTCGGTGCCATTGTTAAACACAAGGCACGTCTCATTGCCTGAGGCTTTGTTCAGCGCGAGGGCATAGACTTCGAGGAGGTCTTTACGCTAGTAGCACGTATGGAGTCGGTCTATTTGCTACTTGCTTTGGCAGCAACAAAGGACTGGCGCGTCCATCACTTGGACATTAAATCGGCCTTCCTCAACGGTGAGCTAGCAGAAACGGTCTTCATCAGGCAACCTCCAGGTTTCGCCGTCAAGGGAAAGGAGCATAGGGTGCTCCGACTGCGCAAGGCGCTCTACGGGCTGTGGCAGGGCCCTCGGGCATGGAACTCCAAACTTGACGCCACGCTGGGCGAGCTTGGGTTTCAACGGTGCACAACTGAGCACGCGCTCTACACACAGTGATGGGGGAAGGAGGAGCTCATCGTCGGTGTGTATGTGGATGACTTAATCGTCACCGACGCGCGCACGGAGGATATCAATAGCTTCAAGCGCGAGATGGCGTCTCGTTTTCGAATGACCGATCTCGGCGCACTCTCCTACTACCGCGGCATCGAGGTGAGACAGGGAAAGGAGGAACTCACGCTCGGTCAGAGCGCGTATGCCTCCAAGCTGTTAGAGAGGAGCGGCATGGCTGAGTGCAAGCCATGCGTGACTCCAATGGAGGAGCGGCTGAAGCTGACGAAGGCCAGTACCATGGCGAAGGTGGATGCGACACTCTACCGGAGCATTGTCGGCGGTCTGCGCTACCTAGTCCACACAAGACCGGACATTGCGTTTGTCGTGGGCTACGTCAGTCGCTTCATGGAAGATCCCAGAGAGGATGACTGGACTGCGGTGAAGCGGCTACTGCGCTACGTCAAGAGAACGATGGATCAAGGGATCATTTTTCCCAAGACCGGCGAGAGTAGGCTGCAGCTCACTGTGTTCAGCGATACAGACATGGCAGGGGACATCGACGGACGACGGAGCACCTCTGGGGTGCTCGTATTCCTCGGGTCGGCCCCAATTTCATGGTTGTCGCTGAAACAGAAGGTGGTGGCGCTATCTACGTGCGAGGCAGAGTACGTAGCGGCGGCCACAGCGGCATGCCAAGTTGTGTGGCTACGCTGGCTGCTGGGCGAGCTGACCGGCATGGAAGCTCATCCACTAGCACTGATGGTGGACAACTAGCCCGTCATCGCCCTCGTGAAAAATCCGGTTCTGCACGACCGGAGTAAACACATCGACGTAAAGTTCCACTTCCTCAGGGACTGTGTCGATGAAGGGCAGATCGTCATCGAGTTCGTTGAAACTGGTCGGCAACTCGCGGACGTCCTCACCAAGCTGCTCGGACGTATTCGACTCACGGAGCTGAAGGAGATGATCGGCATGGAGGGGTACAAAGGTTAGCAGTAGGATTATGGGAAGATTGTTAGATAATCTACTGCTACTTTGTGTGAACACAGCAAGGGAAGGCGGCGCCGAAAGGCCTCCTGCTGTAATACTGTAGCACTGCAGGTGCAGGCGGCGCACGGCTCACCTGCAGCACTGTAGGCACATGCAGTGGCCGGCACAAAGTTAGCCCTGTATGTTATCTAGTCACTGTTGCAGCAGGGCAGCTGTACTGGGACTAGATGGATATAGTTGTATAAATAGACTACCACGGCAACTCAGTAAAGATAGTTCAGATTTGCCATCTCACAGACTGGGCTTCGGCCAACGCTGGTGTTCTGTATTGTGTGTGCTTGCTCTGTTCTCTCTTCTTCTTCTAGCTCCAGCCATAGTATGTGGGGACGGACAACGCTTGTTCGTGGTCGGCACGGCTAGTGGGTCCTCGGCAAGACCGATGAGTGGTTCACTCACCTGAGCCGGTGATCCTGTGGGCCAACAATAACAGCTTCGTTCCTTCATTTTAACAGAATGCTACTTTCAGTTTATGGTCTAACCATTCGGTGGTATTTTACGGGAGCACAAACTTTTGATGGTATTTTACGGAGATCGCGATCTTTCAATGCTACACAACCAATTTTCCATAATTTCAAATACACAAATCAATAGAGAATAAGATGAAATAATACCTAATGTACATCTTATCTGAGATTTCCTGGCTGTTGTACAACTACAATACATATCCTCGGCACACTTATGTGCGCTAATAGAACAATGGGAAGAAAAACACCCCGCTGTCACAGAAATTTCAATCGCCTGCAGGACCATCTTGGGTTTTAATCAACAACAAAAACAAAGCTTATAGTCCCAAACAAGTTGGGATAGGCTAGATATCTCTTGCAGGTTGATCCAAGTAATACATCATGTGAATGGGGCAGCAAATTTGTAAGTACTGCTGTGTTCTCATGCAACAATCTCAGTGCTGGTCGCCTCCTTGTTGCAAACTGACCAATCCGAAGTATGTTCCAGAGGGACCCTTAGCCATAAGGGATGCATGTGTGCCCTTCTCCACAACAATTCCTTTCTCAAGCACAGTGATCTGGTCACAGTTCTGGATTGTGCTGAGCCTGTGCGCCACCACAATACTTGTCCTGCCAACCATCACTCGGTCCAATGCCTCTTGTACCACCTTCTCTGACTGGCTGTCCAGTGCACTTGTAGATTCATCCAGTAGCAGGATAGCAGGGTTCTTCAGGATGGCACGGGCAATTGCAATGCGTTGTTTTTGGCCTCCTGAAAGCTGTACACCCCTCTCACCACACCATGTGTCATATCCATCCTTGAGGTTGCTAATGAAGTCATGTGCATTCGCAGACCTTGCAGCATTCTCAATTTCTGCTTCAGTTGCTGTTTCTGTACCATACACAATATTTTCTCTTATTGTACCTGCAAATAGTGTTGGTTCCTGGCTGACTAATCCAATGTGTCGCCGCAGGGCTCTGAGATTGTATGTTTTGATGTCTTTACCATCGATCTTCACTACCCCCCTAAGTGGGTCATAGAACCTCTCTATGAGCCCAATGATAGTCGACTTGCCAGAACCACTTTGCCCAACAAGGGCTGTTGACTTGCCTGGTTGGATGCTCAAGGAGAAACCTTTGAAGATAATCACATCTGGCCTTGACGGGTATGCAAAGTCAACTCCTCTGATGTCAACCTCACCTTTTAGCCTCTCTGGTTTGTATCCCTCAGGGTTGTCAGGGTCAATTTCGGTTTCCCTGTCAAGAACAGCAAACACTGAAGCTACTGCATCAGCACCCTTAGCAAGGTCTGTTGTCATGCTACCTGCATCTGCAATCACACTCCCTGTGCTTACTAGTATCATGAAGGTCTGGAATAGTGCCTTTGAAGTTATGTGATGCTCAGCCACGAGCTTGCCACCATACCAGAAATCAAGGGCCCATGTGCATGTCATGAGGCTCATGGAGGTGCCAAGGCCCAGTCCTGCAAACCATGACTGTCGGATGCTTTCCTTGCGTGGCCCATCTTGTGCTTGGTGAAAGAGGCGTAGGATGCGCTCCTGGGATGAGAAAGCAGTGATGGTGCGGAGATTGGAGACAGCCTCAGCTGCTAGCCTGCTACTTTCAGATTGAGCCTGTATTGATTTCTGGGACATGCTCTTCAGTAAGACACGGCGAGCATAAAAGCAAACAATGATAAGGGGTTGCACTGCTATCATGACAAGGGCCAAACGCCAAGCGATCACCAGACCCATAGTGCAGGCTATGAGAACTGCAGAAACTGTCTGGATCACTAGAGCCATTCGATCACCCACAAGAGACCTCACCTGCCAAAAGAAGTATATGAATTGTCAGGTATTATTTTTTATAATAAGCATAAGCTTTTCTTTGGTTCGTATACTTACGATGTTGGCATCCTTGGCAAGTTGTGAGCATATGGCACCACTGGAGTTCTCATCACGGTCAAACCACCCAATCTCAAAAGTAAGGATTTTTGCAAGCATCTGTTCTCTCACTCTCTTGGTGAGGTATTCCCCCATGGCACCGAAGTTGTAATGTTGCCCAATATTGATCAAGAATGAGAGCACTGCAAGAGCAACAAAGATGAGTGCGTAGGTCCTTGTTTTGTCCTTGATCTCATTATGGTCTGCCAAGAAGTAGATTGAGATCATGCTGCCCATGGCATATGAATATACAGGCTGTATGCCTCCAAACACAATTGCACTGAAACTTCCCATCAGAGCCTGCTTCCACTCTGGTGCATTAAGCATCAGTAACCTTCTGAATGATGGGACGGGAAGCTTTGGCTTCTCGGTAATATTATCATTTTCTGCGTCACCCATTGACCGTCCTGAGCTTGACCTGCTAGCTGCAGAGAACCTCCTGCTCATGCTGTGGCTGCTAGATTGCCCCGCAGCAGATGTACTTCCAGTTCCACCAACCTGATTGGCCTCCCTTGAATCACTGGTCTGCTGAAGGCGGACAAGAGATGTGTACAGGCCATTCTCATTGGCAATGAGGTCATCATGGGATCCCAGCTCCTTGACCTCACCATATTGCATCACAGCAATCATGTCAGCATTCCGGATTGTGGAGAGCCGATGTGCAATGACAATGGTTGTCCTGCCCACAGAAGCCAGGTCAAGTGCCTCTTGCACAACACGCTCTGACTCTGTGTCCAATGCACTTGTGGCTTCATCAAGGAGGAGGATCTTGGGTGACTTAAGGATAGCTCTGGCAATAGCAATCCTCTGCTTCTGTCCTCCAGACATTTGGACACCACGCTCACCCACCTGTTTACAACGTATATTTCACATAAGGAAGCATTAGTCCCATGTTTGTTGATTTACACAATATCAACATATTTATGCTCTCCTTATCTGTCAATTCTATTGACAAAATCACAATCAAAGTTTGCTTTGGTAGAGTCTTAAACTTAAATTCATTGTATCAACTGTTGTTTGTACGACCCTCCTTTTTCCATTTCAGAATTTGTTGAAGATTAACTATGAAAATCAACATGTATGTACAGTCTATCCGATGACATGCTGCTTGATGGCATCCTTCTAGCTTCTAGTGATGCTGTGGGAGTAGGACTTCCTTTTGAATTCTACAGCTAGCTTCTTTTGAATGCTCTAGCTTAATAATCTACTGTTTAAAAGGGTTATCCTGTTCTTCTCTTAAAAAAATTACCTTCAATAAGTTGTCTAGAAAACTTAGAAAAGAATCTATCATTGGAAGGCAAAGGCTTTGTTTCTAGAGGATGGTCAGATTGCCCAACTTTAGTGATGAGATGGGGCATACTGGTAGACCTGCTAGATTTCCTTGTTTTTCTTTGTGAACATGTTGATAATTCTTGTGTATATACATATAGTTGGTGATGTTATTGAGGCCACTACACTGCTACATTCCTATCAACGTTTTGTCCTCTCAGACTAAAATCTCTCTCTTTCGTGTAATGTCATATTATGTTACCCCCAACAAGCTTGATTTTGTAACTGATTGAAGCTCTCTCAGTGGCAAACAGAGTTCGCCACTGATGGGAATAGGCCTATCGGATCGAAACTGTTGCCAGTGATTTCTCAGTATACTTTGGTGCTCATATTATACTACAGTATTTCTAAAGTGTTTCTGTTGTCGTTCTGCAGCAGTGACATGCAATAACTCTCTTTCATTTGAACCGGTTTGTTATGAAGTCTGGTAGCAAGATTACTATGGAAAATATTGTTCTCGAAAAAATACAAGGCAATGTTTATCCACATCAGATGTTTGAGCCATTTGCAGATACATTATTTTATTCTTGGAGCTAACTCACCCTATTGTTTCTGTTATTTTCACTAAGGTCACTCAGTCCGTTGATTCATAGTCTCATACAAGTTGTTCAAGGCCAACATAATTGTAACCGAGTGCAGATAATAGTCATTTTTGAAGCAAACTGGTGTGATAAGGTGAATTGAAGGCAAGTTCAACTTTTCAAGATTTTCCTTTGATATCTATCCATATTGATAATTGAAATGGTTGTTTAGTTATCTGGTAAGTAACATTAATATCACAATTACAAGGACATAACTTTGTATTTTCAGGTTGAAAATCCCATTTATCTGTCTTCCAAACGTGTAGTTAACCTTCTATATTATTTGAGTTGACCATTCTATGTTTTCATGGCATGTATCTATTCCCCTTAAGCAAACAAATGCCAAACTGCGGACCGAAGTCAACCGCTAGTGAAATAAGTTATTACTCTCCTATTCCTATGGATGCTAATATGAAATGCCATTAGTATTAGTTACCCTCAAAATGTTACAGTTTAAGTCATACTGGCCACTATCTAATTCAAGATACATGGATGCTACTTGTGCATTATTTATAGGAAATTAACCATGTGCATTGAGAATTGTCATGGTTTACAGTACTGATTGTTGGCACAGCTTAACTGTAGTTGTACTGTTAAAATAAGCTGTTTCTCGCTATCTAGGACACTTTCCTGTGGTCTTTTCATGAGTGCATGCTTATGAACAATGGAAATGAAAGTTCAGTGGCAAAGTGGTCCTTTATTGTTGTCAAACTCACAATAATACTGGGAGGATATTTTGGGTACCTATCAGGTCATCTTGTTAGAGTTTTGCCCACATCAAAGTCTAATGTGCGCTAATATTCAGTGCCCCACATCCGGTTTGCGCACAGTAGAATTTGCTTGTGGTGGGGGTCTGGCCACGAAAGAAACATTTCAGGTTTACATGCTTGCCACTGAGTCTGATATCATTAGAGGCATCTTCCATTATTAGCTGGGGATGGCATCTTCATGAAGTCCCACGTTAGGATAGCTAGGCAGCCCGAAAAGTTCTCTTTTCCCCCTTTTGTAATTAGTATGGCAACGATCTGGAAAAAAAAGCTCCTTTCCTGAATCATTTTAACTTTTTTTTAACATATTAAAGCCTCATGGTGGAAGCACTTTGTGCCACTACAGACATACTAGCACGGGCACTTTCTTCTGTCAATCTCTGCCTCACGTATATTGCTGTCAAAATTATTATTGCGTGACAGGACCTCAGTGAAATCCTGTTCGCTGGGAAAGTTGGCACACCCAAAACTGTTGGCTGGCAACCCTTTTCCTGGTTACTAGATTTGCAAAAAGGTTCTGGCTATTTGTCTTCTGCGTCCACCAACCACGGAGTCACACACCCGGAGTGGTGGGCTAACCATTCTCCCTTTCCCAATTTGGGGTCACCATTCAATCCTCTATGATTCCTAGGTCCTACCATAAGCAACCTTGGAAAGCGTGTGCTCTGATCCCTCAACATTTGAAGAAGGATTGTAATTGAAGTGGTGTACATAGCAGCCTTAGAAATACTGGCACGGCAGCTAGGAGAACAGGGTTCAGCTACTATTCTCTAGTGGAAAGGATGGAATTTCTAGTAGAGATGTGGATGTATGCTCAACCGGCAATGAGAGATCTTCTGGCCAAAGCAACCGGCACTCTTGAGGAAATATGCTGAAACCGCAATGAGGACTATGACTGCCCAATAAAGGCAATTTGCTAGGTTTCAGGTATTTCCGTGGTCACCTGTATTTCTATCTTTACTTCTTTTTCTTTCTGTTATGTTATATATTCAATGTAGATGATGTAGTGACGCAATGGGGCACCTATATGGTGTCGATTTTTGGGCTTACTATTGCTTCCATTTCCTGAGTGGGTGGTTTGGTACTTTGGTTTCTTCACTGTATGACTATAGTGCTGTTTATCCACTCACTTTTGCGTAACTAAGCCCTCTTCTATTTCAACAGTCCTAGTACTGTAATTTTACTCTTACTAAAAAGCTGCCAAGCTGGAGATACTTGGACTGTCCGACGTCTACCTACATTGACATAGGTGAGTGCTCCACCTATCGAGCTCTTCCTATTCATCCAGATAGACCAGAATATGAATAAACTTAATTTGATCTTGGTGCTTAAATAGCTATTGTTACAACCATGTACGGTCTAACCCATTTCCAGCTCCACCAAGAGATTCACTTTGTTCAACTGATTATTTTCACTGTGATAGTTCAACAATTTCCAGTGGGCAGAGATTTCCTGGGAGCTCGGTGCAGAGAGCACTCAGATTTCTTTGAAGGCACAGCAGGCAGGACCCAATGACCCATGTTCTAAGGCCTTGTTTAGTTGGCGATTTTTTTTGAAAAATGATACTGTAGCACTTTCGTTGTTATTTGGCAATTAGTGTCCAATCATAGTCTAATTAGGCTTAAAAGATTCGTCTCGTGAATTTTGTCTAAACTGTGTAATTAGTTTTATTTTTTATTTATATTTAATGCTTTATGCATGCGTCCAAAGATTCGATGTGACGAGGAATCTTGAAAAATTTTGCAAAATAAAGTGCAACTAAACAGGCACTAAGCCAGCGATGCGGCGCCTAGCTAGCAAGCCAGCAGCTAGCCAGCTATAGCATAGCCAGCACTAGAATAAACTGATGGAGTAGTGGACTAGGGCCTGGTTTAGTTCCACCCCAAAATCCAAAAAGTTGCTACAGTACCTGTCACATCGAATGTTTGCGGCCCGTGCATGGAGCATTAAATGTAGACGAAAAGAAAAACTAATTGCACAGTTTGGTGGGAAATTGCGAGACGAACGTTTTAAGCCTAATTAGTCAATATTTGGACACTATTTGCCAAATAAAAACGAAGGTGCTACAGTAGTCCCAAAATCCAAATTTCGCGAACTAAACAAGGCCTAGGTTGTGTTGCTTCCAGATAATGGGGAGCAGTACTACACTAGAAACAAAAAGCTCTTGCTTCCAAAGCAAACCTCTACTCCTAGCCTACCTTTGTTTCAAATTTTCTATTTCTTTGAATAATTAGGAGTTCCTTTGGATCAGCATGTAAAAGATGCACAATTGACCAAAGACTAAAATAATGGAGTTAGTGACGAGTTGGGATCCCAAAGCCACATGTACTGGTCACCTAACCATGCATGCTGAATTATATAGTGAAAATTTGTTTGTTGGGGCATGTTTGTTTCAGTTTAGTTCTTGAAGCACTTTAGCCTTCGACTGCACTTTCTATTGTTCGAATGTTGTTGAGTAATTGATTTGCTTTTTCTGGCTTTTGAGTTGTCTCCCATGTCAGCTTTACCCCCACTTTCACAAATTGATCCAGAATTTTTTCATTAAAAAAAAGGAGAAAAGAATATCATGATTACTCTTTTCACTAAAATTTCGAATACTCCGTAGTCCGTTCTATATGTGGTGGACCTAAACACGTCAGTACTCCGTGAAAAACAACAAAAAAATATGGAAAAATTAGAGCATAAATTCCATGCGACATTTAGGCATTCTTATAGTACTACTAGTGTGCACGAAAAAGCAAGCATCATCTCTTTTGGGGAAGAAAAAACTTGACAGTGACTTGCAAGGGTAAGAAAAGCGTAGCGAACCAAACGACTGCATGCATACGCCAGTTGCAAAAGTGGTGTGGTAAATAGCTTGCCTGCGTGCCGTAGCCCTGCGGCAACTGGGAGATGAAGTTGTGGGCGTTGGCTGCCTTCGACGCTGCGACGACCTCCTCCTCCGTGGCGTCCTCCTTGCCGAACAGGATGTTCTCCCGGATCGACGTCGCGAACAGCGCCGGCTCCTGGCTGACGAGCCCCATCTGCGCGCGCAGCCACTTGAGCCGCAGCCGCGGGATGTCCACGCCGTCCAGGGTCACCTCCCCGGCCGCCGGGTCGTAGAACCGCTCCAGCAGCGCGATCACCGTCGACTTCCCGGACCCGCTGCCGCCCACCAGCGCCACCGTGCGCCCCGCCGGCACGCGCAGGTTGAAGCTCACAAAGATCGGGGTCTCCGGCCGCGACGGGTAGCAGAACTCCACGTTCTTGAATTCCACCTCCCCGGCGACGTTGGCCAGCTCGTCGCCGGCGCTGCTCTCCGAGTCGATCTTGGGCACCCGCTGGATCACCTCCTGGACCCTCTCCGCCGCCGAGCTCGCCTCGGAGAAGTACTTGACGTTCGACAGCCCGGACCCCAGAGCTCTGCATGGTTTCGTTAATGGCGCCGTCATCACATCATCATCTAGGACTAGGAGTAACATGCAGCAGAGCAGACCGATGATAAAATCACGGTTACGTACAGGCCACCGACGACAATGGCAGCGGAGACGGCGAAGACGGTGCCGCCCTGGTATCCGTGGTACATGACGAGGCGGCTGCCGTACCAGACGTTGAACGCCCAGATGGTGAAGGTGATGCCGTTGCTGCCGATGGCGACGCCCTTGGCGAGTCCCTGCTTGATCCCGAGCCTCGCCGACTCCTCGAGCGCGGCGGAGAACTGCGCCATGGTGGTGCGCTCGGCTACGAACGAGTAGACGGTGCGCACGGACGAGACGGCCTGCTCGGTGATGGCGCCGGGGCGGGTGTACTGCTCCCTGATCCGGCGCGCGAGGCCGATGAGGATGCGGCCGTACATGAACCCGGGGATGATGAGCAGCAGCACGGACGGCAGCGCCACCAGCGTGAGGTGCCACAGCAGCGCGAACCCGACGGCGTAGCTGCCCAGGAACATGGAGCAGTTCATCACGAAGTTGGGCACCTTCTCGCTCAGCACGTCCTGCACCACGAGGCTGTCGTTGGAGACGCTGGTGATCACCTCCGACGTGGACCCCACCTTGAGGTCGAAGTACTCCACGTCCTGCCGGAGCACCGCCCGCAGGTACCGCTCCCGCATCCGCGACGCCTGCCGCTCCGCCGTGCGCGCCCAGCAGTACCCCTCTGCGTGCATATATGCCAACGACGGCACAACGATTATCAGCTAGCACGTACGGTGCGCGCGCAAGCAAGCAAACCGCCAGCGGCGGCATTGGCACCCATCCATGCATGTGCAGCGCCGGCTCACCTAGGAACGCCATGACCATTCTGCCGAGCGCCAAGAAGACGAGGTTCCGCGCGTTCTGGTAGCCGAGAAGGAGAGGAAACGACGTCAGCTTTTGCTATGACACTGGCCAGAATCAACCGGGAGGCGAGAGAGACATCTACCTCGTTGACCTTGGAGCTGAACTCATCGAGGAGGTCCGGCCCGTTGCCGAGGTCGTTGAAGATGCGGCTGGTGATCAAGAGCATGACGGGCGTGGACATGCCGTCGCCCATGGCGCCCACCAGGCCGAGCACCATGAGCACCACGTCCGCGGCGTCCGCATGCATGAACACCGACGCGAACGACCGCATCACCGGCGCCGAATTCTTGGCCTTGGCCGCCGCCTGCGGCGGCCCGTCGTCCTTACCCATGTCCGCCGGCGAGGTCGTCGTCGCTGCCACCCCGCCGCACTCGCCGCGCCGTGTCTCGCTTGTAACCTTGCCCCTGTTGCGGATTTTGTGAATCGTGATGGGGGCAATAATAATAGAGTATATAAGAGAATTGACTTTGGCTCACGGCTCTTGTGGCCAAGCTACCTTAGCTAGCTAGCCTTTGGCCTCGTTTTCAGGCCGTTTAGGCGGTAGGCTCTCTGACTGAACCTCTGGAGGAGAAGAGAGAAACTGAGCCCTCGTTTAGTTGACGGATTCGGCCGCGGCAAAATGACTGTGCCAGCACTTGTAGCATTCTGTTTGTATTGGTAATAATTGTCCGATCGTTGACTAATTAGGTTCAAAACGTTCGTCTCGCAAAGTACAACCAAACTGTACAATTAGTTTTTTATTTCATCAACATTTAGTACTCCATACATGTATCATAAAGTTTGATGTGACGGGGAATCTTCTTTTTACATAGTGCCAAAGTTTAGATTTTGGGTAACTAAACACCCCTGAGGGCTCTTATATAGGGGTACGTCTCAGTTAGGCCATGTTTAGTTGCCCCAGGTTCCAGAATTTGGCACTATGCAAAAAGAAGATTCTCACATGGAGTACTAAATGTTGACGAAATCAAAAACTAATTGCACAGTTTGGTTGTACTTTGCGAGACGAACGTTTTGAGCCTAATTAGTCAACGATTGAACAATTATTACTAAATAAAAACAAAATACTACAGTGTAGCTACAGTGGCACAAATTCAGCCGACGCCGAATCCGGTGGCCAACTAAACGCGGCCTTAGGCGCATGCGCCATCACTAGTCAACAAGATGTACTTGTGTCCTTGCTTGTCTCGTGTCATTCTCTCTGTACGCGCATCAGTATGCTTGGAAACGCCATTCCCAGCATCTGCTATATGCTGAAAGAAAAAAAAAAGCATTTTCAATTAAAAATTAATTAGTCGTACTACACAAAATATTTTCTCTCTGTACTAAAATACTTGACGTTTTTTACTTTTAGACATTTTGTTTGATTGTTTGTATAAATTCAAATTTTTTGTATAAATATTATTTATTTTGTTTGATTTATTTTATCATTAGAGATACTTTAATAATGACTTATTGATTTTATTATTTGTAAAAACAACTGAATAAAATAAATGGTCAAATATGATATCTACAAGTCAAAAGTGTCATCTATTTTGGGAGCGAGGGAGTAAATGTTTTCGATTTCCAGAGACAAGCAGTGCTAAATGATCTATGTTAATGTACTCCCTCCGTCCTTGAATAAATAGATTTTTCTAAAGTCGTCTTAAGTCAAACTTTTTAAACTTTAACCAAATTTCTAGAAAAGTCCGTCAACATTTATGACATAAAATTAGTATCATTAGATATATCATAAAATATATTTTCATAATGTGCTCATTTTATGTCATAGATGTTGTTACTCTTTCATATAAAATTAGTCAAACTTAAGATTGTTTAACTTGCACGGATTCTTGGAATTGATTTATTTGCAGACAGAGGGAGTATTATTTAAAGAGGCCGTCGACTAGCCACCCGCGCCCACTTATCTCTATAAATGATTTAAAAAACTGCCAAAAAATAGCAAAACATTTTTCTAAACCCTAAATAGGCACTGCGGTTGAGCGTCCTAAATCATGTTTTTTTTTTCCTTTCGAAACACATGCACGTGTGCTTCCTATGGTTCAAACTCATGACCTCTTCTCGCGTAACTTCTTACCACATTACTACACACTAGTGAGTATAGGATTTTATCCTTTTGTATTATCATTTAATAATCTTATGTTAAATATTTTGGTTTCTGAACGATCACGAATGAAAATATAGTTCAACTACAAAGTTTCAGGTTTTGGCCCCGTTCGGCTTGCTGAATCTTGGCTGAAATTGGCTGAAAACACTGTTCTGGCTGAATTGCTGTGAGAGAAAAACACTGTTCCGGCTGAAAAAACAAGCCGAACAAGTTGAATATGGGGTAAGCTGAACAGGTGTTTCCATCCGAGATTGTTTAAAAATTCAAATCTCAAAATCCAATAACTTAAAATGAATATGTGACATTTTATACGATCTCAAATCCAAAATTAACCACTACAATTTTAGTATTGACCATGTCAACATCCAAAGTTGTTTGTAAATTCTAAAATTTGAATTTCAAAGTTGATAACTTAAAACATATATTTGTGACTCTAAACAACTTTAGATCATAAATTTATCAACTTTGGATTTGTAGATTACATTGTGAAATTGATATTTAGTATAGACCATGTTAACGTCCGAGGTTGTTTGAAAAAAACTAAATTTTAAATTTCACAATTTAAGAACTTAAAATAAAATTTTGGGCCTCTAAATAGTTTCAAATAAAGAACTTGCCAATTACAAACTCATACATCGTGTCGAGCTACACAATATTAGTACCAAATTTGTCGTCATCTGACTTCATGAAAAGATTATAATTTTTTTAAGATAACTACTCCCTTCGTCCCAGATAAATCAATTTCTAGAATTCATGACAGTCATTTTTTTTAAGTTTGACTAACTTTATAGAAAAAACAACATCTATGTCATAAAACGAGCACCTCATGAAAATATATTCTATAATAAATCTAATGATACTAATTTAATACCATAAGTCTTAACATTTTTTTAAGAAACTCCGACAAAGTTTAAAAAGTTTAACTTAAGACAACTCTAGAAATATATTTATTTAGTGATAGAGGGGGTATTTCTGAAGACGAGCCTCTTGAGAGTGCTACCTTTGTTAATGATTTTCACAGATGGCACTCTTAGAAAAACCACCTCTAAAAATGGCTACATCATTACCAAGGCAGACCATTAAGAATCATAGTATAATGCCCGTGCTAACGCAACGGTTTTATCTAAAGAATGATCATAAAAACATCCAATTTGTTATTTTGTATTTTAACCTTTACCCAATTATTATATTGTAGCCTAATTTGTCATGGATATTAGTTAATGCAGAAGACGTACGTGTAGGGAGGAGCTGGAGACATGGCCATTTCTAGAGACATCGAGCGTCAACATGACTGGTCGAGGATTTGCATTAAGTATAGCTGTATGTTATATTTAAGATTGTATACATAGACAAACGTTATTTGAAGAATAATCATGACAAGGACGTTGTGGAGAAACGTCGTAATGAAAATTATATTAAATATAAATATTAGAAGTGTACTTATCTTTGGATAGAAATCTAGTCGATGGCGATAAAGTTGTCCGGTCCTCGTGCTTTTCGGCCTGTTGTGATGGTGGTCGCGGTTGTCATAGCGCTGTTCTTCGTGGCAATCATCATTGCGACGTGGTCTGGTGGTCGAGGTGGTCGGAGCTTGGCGGAGCCGCTCGGGACGTGGTCGACGCGGTCCGTAGTCGATGTGGTCGGAGCTCGGCGGAGCCGCTCGAGACGTGGTCGACGTGGTCGGAGCTCGGCGGAGCCGCTCGGGACGTGGTCGACGTGGCTGCTCGATCAGTTCAGTGGTCGGAGGGCATGTACCTAGCTCCATCGCATGGGGGAGGCAAAAGCCCTCGGACATGTCCAGCCGAGGTCGGCCTACTCTAAAAACCCGAGAATGGTGGTCGGTTTTAACTGGTAGAGTTAGAATCACAATAGACTTCGAAGTGACACATTAGAGTGGTCGGAGAAATCATAATAGCTTTATTGAAATAAATTAAAAGTACAAGAGTGGTACATATCTTAGTAGCTAAGCATAGAAACGCCTAAGCCCGTCGATGTGCCATGAATTGGGTACGTCTGTGCCGTCTAGGCAAGCTAACCTGTAAGACGTAGGGTGTGTGACCTCCTTGATCATGAAGGGTCCTTCCCATGGGGTTGCGAGTTTGTGGACACCAGCCTGATTTGTCTTCCGCTTCAGGACCAGGTCCCCGACCACGAAGAACCGCTCCTTAACGCACCCCCCCCTACTTGCTGATTTCATAATTAACAGGATACGCTCGTGCGACAAACCCCTTTTTTGGAACTCCGTGACATGCACATGGGTCGACGTGAGGCGATACCTTCCCTGTGGAATTGCCTAGCTTCGTCGTCATCGCTCTAATGTTCCATGTCTTCCCGGGGATCTATTGCATGGGCAGCACGTGGTATGTTAAAAACTAACTCTTATGCAGTCATGTTTGTGTCATTAAAAAGCAACCCACCTCCTTCGTCATTAGATTCTTGTATCTCGTTGTTTGCCGTCTGGAACAAAGTTTATTCTCTAGTATAATGCCCGTGCTAACGCAACGGATTTATCTTAGAGACGCACATGAAAACAACAAATGTTTTTTCCATAGTTCAATATAATTGCAGTAGTCATGCTGCAATCTCCAATTCAGTGATTTAGTCTGTAAACCAAGTCTCCAAGGGGGAAAAAGAAAATTCATGAGTGCTCTTGTGTCCTGCATCAGAAGCTTCACAGGATCTGATGGGGCATCATACCACACACAACCACCGGTGACCACACCAAATTCTACAGATCGTCGGAGTATATCTGCAAACAAAGACAATAGAGATGCTTCTTGCTTGGGAGTAGTAATTGAAAATAAGTGATTTTTCTTTTCATTCCTTCGAGCTTTAAATAGAACATGTTGACCTTTGGCACTCACGCCTTTTTGGTTTTACACGGTAACACATTACACATAATTTTAAATCAAATAATTTTTTTATTATTTATAAAATCACATTTTCAAAAGTATATAAAAAAAGAGAATATGTGTCTATAATAAGATTACATTATTCTGTGACATATTTTTCAGATTGATTTTCCTCCATCAGGCTACCCAAGTTTTCACCTTGTTGTATGTCAGCGACATTTTCAGCATCATCTATGTAGCAAGAAAAATTATTAGGGAAACTCTGTAGCACATGAGTTAGTTAGATATAAATTTCAATTAATATAAGGATTTGTCTAAACCTATGGGGTCATGTTCTAATGTTTGCACAGAAGTTGGTGTGTCCGCCATTGTGCCACGTGGAGTAGTAGCAGGGATGATAGGTGCGTCAGTATAGGGCATAAATTTGTTCCAACCAGTCTGTCCTCCAGGATTATATAAAGGATATGACAATGGATCATAACAACCCTGGTATGGTTTAATATACAGGTATTAGATCATGTTTTTCTTTTAAGAAACTGTAAGCTTCCTGATTATTAAGAGTAAGTTTACACTTGTGAGGAAGGGTATTGTAAATTTTGGGAATAACTATAGCGCCATAGCAGTGGAAATACAGTTCATGAAGAGAAAAGCTTAAGGACACCTACATAACAATGTCATTTTTTGTGATCCAACCAGAAAGGGCAGACCAGACAGGTAGAATAGGACCAATTAATCATGAACCCAACGAATCAATCAAACAAGCTAAAAGAAATAGAATACCTACTGAAGCAAGCATCTGCATAGTGTTGTGCTCACCAGGAACCAGGTCCTCCCTCTAAGATCAACGCTCCGATCTGAGTAGTGAGAAAGGTCACCGTCGCCTGATCTGGTACAACCGTAAATCAAAAGATTATTACTTGCAAAATCAAGATAATACCATGGAAACTTATGGTCTTGGATGCCAAAGCTTCCACTAATGTCGCAGGAAGCCATGAAGTTCCTCATCAATCTGTGAACGATTGGAAATCAGAGGAGCGGCGTTGGCGGGCTAACCTGCAGACCTCAGGGGAGGACAAATAGTGAGAGAGGAAGAAGCCCTGGGCAGGGCTGGTTGCCGCTCAACGCGCGCCGCCACCCAGTTGGACGGCCACCGCGTCCGCTCCACAACCTCCACCTCCTAGGCAAGCCGCCCGTTTACTGCTTCGCGAGATCCGCCCACCGGCGAGGGGGCCTGTCGTTCATCTCTGTGAGATCCACCCCCTGGCGACCGAATGCACTGCAGAAAATGTCAGAGGGATCAAGACGTCGGTGTTGGAGAGGAGATGGCGGCTGCCGGTGCCTCCGGACAGCACGCAGAGGAGGCCACTGAGCGACGCGCACCGTGGGTCGCCACCGCGGCGATGAGCGACGCGCACCGTGGAGTGGCAGATGCCTTCCTTCCCCTACTGCTGGTGTCCGGGAAGTTCCGTGATTTTTGGCGGCGTGGCGTTCGTAATACTCGGGGGGGGGGGGGGGGGGGGGTTGCATGACGTGGGTGTGGGGGAGAATGAGGAGATTTGATACACTCAATCCAGGCCCTCGATTGTGTAATGAGTAAGGAGAGAGAAGGCTTAGAGTGCATCTGGACGGTTCGTTTGAAATGTGTTGTTTTCCTGGATACATTTTTTTGGAGTGGACTTAGAGGGGACATCTCAGCGGGGGGTCGTTTTCTTGTGTGGACGTAGAAAAAAAAGATGGTGCATTAGTAGGGTAGAAACGTGAGCTCGCAGGTAAGGATATATGCACGTGAGGTCGTCGTCTTAGAAAATGAACTGACTTTAAACATGTGGGGAAAAAGGATTTGAATTGTTGCATATGACTCAATGCAAAATGGTCAAATGCGTTGCCCCCAAGGAAGAGAGAGCGCACGATATGATGCTCCTAGCTATCTCCAACAAGCTAAGGACACGACGACACTTGGCTGGGATAACGTAAGTACATACGTGCTCGCCATTAAAAAAAAACCGTAAGTACATACGCAATTTACCCAAACGAAGTGGAGGTTGGAACTGGAACGAGGCCCATTATTACGTTAACTGCATGCATGTATGCGTGATATACTCGCTGTTGTTTACATGGTCCAACCGGTATAGTCACTGTGGTCTTCCTAGCGTCACTGACTAAGGGGCCCGCCATACATAGCCACACCATAGTCGCTGCGGTCTTCCTAGCGTCACTGACCAAGGGGCCCGCTATACATAGCCACACCATCAATAAATAAGATAAAGTTCAGCATTTCGGTCGCTAGAGATCAAGTGACTCAAGGATTGCGTCGTTATTAGGGCTACAAGAAACATGATCTTTTCCAACATTTTTTTTTTGTGAGCGGCCAAAACGATTTTTTGTGTTTTTAATTTTTTTCTCAAATGTGCAAGAGGACTGCGCATTTTTATATACTAGGATAGAATAATTGAAAGTTTGCATGATGTGTCATGGCCAACCACACGCTAAATTTGAAACACTCTATACGACAAATTGAACAACCATCAAAGAATTTTCTTCTTAGGCGGATGATATTTTTTCTAGTATAATTTGGAACTTTTTCAATGTTTTTTTTATCAAGTCCCCAACAAACTAGTTGCCCAGTGTTAAAATCATTGGCCGCTTGTAAAAAGAGGTTGGGAAAGTTGTCTTGCGGTGAAGGGGAGGACAATTTCTTTAATTAAGAAGGAATATCAAAACTAGTATTAGTCGATGACTTCTAAAATTGCCACTTGATTTAAAATTTCAATCCTTGAAATGGTATTCTCTGTCTCTCTAGCGGCAAAAATGGACGTGTTTATGTAAGATTATTGTGTGTTGCCAGCCAAGAGGCCACCAACATGTATACTTGTTCGCCAAGATAGGGCGGATCTAGCCTTGTGTTGCCAAGATCTGCCGACAGAGTTTGGTAAATCCTTTAGTAAAATAAAACAAAACAAAACAAAATAAAATAAAATTATGGCTCAACAAAATTCTTATATCGTAGAATGAACGATAATGAAGTTGGTCTTGAAGGCCCCTGTGATGTTCTGAAATGGGTTCCTTTGTCCATAACGTGCCGTCGGATATTATTGTCAGAAGTAATTTTAGTTTTCAAAACAAATTAGTACGTAGGAGAAATACCGATTATTGTAGTATAATAATCTATGAAACGATGAGGCTAAACGGGAGATGAGGACAAAGACAATAAACCCTTATCATCATGCAACTGAAAATGAGTGAAAACCCTCTAACGTGGCCGTTGGTTTGGATGAGACCTCCCTCGCATCTTGAACAATTTCTCTTATGATGATTACTACCCGTGACAATCCTGACAATTAATATACGTACTATAACATAGCAAGTGATGGTTGACTTGGGATTGGGAATGGAAGTATGAGCTCGGCTGGCGGCCGAGACGTCACTAGTGACGACTGTGTTGCATGGCTGTGGTACGGCTCTCCTCTCTCCTCCCATGGGGCGTGCAGAAAGAGAATCTTCAGATCATGATCAGCTGAGCCACGTGTACACGCGGCAGCTGCGCTGATCAAGTCATAAAAACTGCAGGACCTAGGAGTAGCTATACCAAGGTCATGGTCATGGCCATGCATGCACATCATTAATTAGTTTAGCCGTGATGATAAAGCATGTTTAATTAAGGAGTTGATTAATTAGAGCCGGTGGCGCGCGCGGTGGATGGGTCCGGGTCCGGCACGCAAAGCATGCACGGTCGTACGTCGTCCACGCCTGCAGGTCAGGTCGGTCGATCAGGTCGCCAGCTGCAGCCGGTTTCCCGTGAGCAACACACGGGACTCGAAGGAGAGGGCGCGCGTGTGCGTGGTGTGGCCGAGTCTCTCTCCTGTCGGTTAATTACCACACTTACCACGCCGCGCCCGAGGCACGGGCGCGCTACACAGCTGCTGCTGGGCCTACTACGCGTGTGAACGTGATCGCGCCTGTGACGCTGACGCCTAGTAAACGCAGGGATCATATCTCCAGGCGGGCACCGTACCAGATCAGATCATCAGAGTATCAGACGTTGATTTGGAGTCGTTATTAGTGCCTGCTCCCGTAGTTTGGGAGATCTAGAGGTTTTTCATTTGAGGACGTTAAGATGCTCAAAAAAATAATATAAAGTTTCAGAAGCATGATAACCGCGTAGTAGTGCTGGTCGCATTAGGCAAATAATATCCTTTCTGTATGGTGTCCAATAAAAATACCTTTTACATCAAAGTTGTAGCTTTCAATAAGATCTACAACTTTATAGTTTTGAGCTTTCATATTTGGAGTCGTTAAGTGCTAAAAAAAAATAGAATAGAATTTCAGTAGCTTAATAATCGCGTACTAGCACTTACATCAAAGCCTGGCGCTTGTCGCATTAGAAAAATAATATCATTTTTGTATCGTGTCAAATGAATGTACTTTTCATATCAAAGTTGGAGCTCTCAATTAGATCTACAACTTTCATTTAAAAGTATTTTTATGTGACATGAAATAAGAAATATATGATATTTCTAAAAAGATAAGCTTCGATACACTATTAATATGCTGCTAAGACTTTATATTAGTTTTCAGAGTACGTTAACGACCTCGAATATGAAAACTCAAAACTATAAACTTATAGATCTCACTAAAGGCTACAACTTTGACATAAAATGTATCTTCATTTGACACCATACAAAAACAATATTATTTTTCTAATGCGGCAAACACTAGTACGCGATTATTATGCTGCTGAAATTTTTATATTATTTTTCCGTGCATCTTAACGGTCTCAAATGTAAAACCGAAACCTACAAAGTTGTATACCTCATTGAGAGGTACAACTTTTATGTAAAATGTATCTTCATTTGACAACATACAAAATATATATTATTTTTCTAATGCGACAAGCATTATACGCTGTTATTATGCTCCTGAAATTTTATATTATTATTTAGAGCATATTAACTTCCTTAAATGAAAAAACTCAAAACTATAAAGTTGTAGATCTCATCGAGGGCTATAATTTTCATATAAATTTTATCTTCATCCGACGTATCAAAGAGTTATGATTTTTCAAAGATTCGGTCTTGTCACGCCACTCCTGGTGGCGCGACAGAACAGTACTGCGTGACAACGTTTTTCATGTCGGAAACCTGTCTAACATGGCAGATGTTGCCACGCCAATGCTTATGGCGCGACCAAAAGGGTCAGATCCACACAAAAATTTTAGAGCAATTATTATTCAAATATTGAATAAAAAGGATTAAAAAATAAAAATTATCCCCCATTTCCTAATTTTGAATGGAATGCTTTATTGATTTTTTAATCCTTTTAATCAACATAGATGCAAATACTTTACTAAGACGATGCACAAGAAAGGGTTCAGTTGGTAGAGCAGAGGACTAGGAATCTTCGTGTCACCAGGACCCAAATTGTCAATAGGCTGCCCAAGAACATTAAAAATTCGTCCAAGAGACCCCCTCTTAATGAAATACGTGCTATAAGGCACGGTCACGAAACAAAATTCGTCCAAGAGTAGCTCCACCGACTGGATTCCCGATGGAGAAAATAGGGAGAAGAAGGTTGGGAGTGATGGATACAGGGTTCAAACCCCAAACCTGCGTGTTAGGAGTTAGTGTTTCTACCACTGAGTCAAGCCACCTTTGGTGATTTAGGAATACATCTATATATTTATTTAAACCGGATTGAACCAGCGGTCTGACCAATTGAACCAATTAAACCACTAACCGAGAGGATGACCGGCTCGATCTCCGGTCCGGTCCTAATAACTATGGTTCCTCTATGATGCGTACATAGTATGTGTCTTTCACACCTTCTTGGTTGGGTCATTCTAATGCTCTCTAGCATCCATATGAATCTTACCCTTCCAAAATAAACACCATGCATGTGGCAGTTAAAAAGGACATTACATACAGTGACGTGTTGGTTTTGGGATATTTTGCAAATTATTCTTTTGTAAATTAAGTTTCAATATTTAAAGATGGTACATATATTGATTTATCTTTAAATATAATTTCATGGAGATATACTTTTGCTTTGTTTTATAAATGTTGTGTAACAAAAATGGCTCGTCAAAAGCATCATTATCTGTGACCAATGGGAATATGTCTTTTTGGGGCCTTCAATGTTGTAATATATTTCAACATATCGATTCCTTAAATCTCTCCTGGCCCAATTACGGATAAATGACCATGTTATAAAATAAGTTTGGCTATGCATTTGTTCCAGTGGAACGTTTCTGCGTGACGACGGACAATCCGTGAAAACATGTGCAGTGCAGAAATGAACATCTCGAAATTGTGATCTTCACCTATGGTCTTTGCATGTCAAATTCCTTGCTAGGGTATGTTTCTAGGATACTATCGAGCATATCTAGCTAATCAAATGAACCTACATTGTGTGCATTCAACGTCTAGGTCATTGGTGGTCTTTTCTAGGTGAATAGCAATGTGATCCATGAAAATGAGGTTTGAGCTCGAAATCAAGCTCACCAAGAGTCGCTAGGGGTGGTTGCTGAGCTTCTCAAGGTGATGGAGAAGCTGGATCCAACCCTTGGCTCCTCGGGCTCGTTCTTGATAGTTCCATCTCCTCCTAGCTCCAAAATGGTTAAGGAGAGAGGGCTCTTCCCTCTCTATCCCCAACCTCTTGTGGTGAACAGCTCCTAGCCAAGCTCCATGTCTTCTTGCTGCTGGTAATGTCCTCCAATCTTTCTCCTTCCCCTTCCCCTTGCTTCTTCTTGCTCCAAGGTCATGAGAGGGTAGAGAGAGTGAGAGGGATGAACAAGAGAGACGGAGAGAGAGTGTGAGAGTGAGTGGGTAGGTGCTCTGGTGTTGCTTCTCTATGAAGTGGGTAGGTGGCCTGGCTTGTGGGGCTAAAGGAGCTTCACAAGTGACACCTCATTTATGTGCATGGGATGTTCTGGTGGACGATCCACCGATTCATCGGATGATCGTTAGAGCACGATTTGGTCTGACTATGATCTATCTGTGTAAATGCTCCAACGAAAACATTCCGTGGTGAGGACGGACGGTCCGCTGGGACATGCAGTGCCCAGAATTATTCAGTTTCTTGATAATTTGGTTTTCAAACTTGGAATTCAAATGCATATTATGCTCATGATGAAGATGATTTTGGACAAGTCATGACCGGTCATGATAGGAGGCAAGATTGAACCTTTATACCCGTGCCCTGATATTGACACTAGTGTACTCCCTCACTTTCCACCAACGATGGTGGCGTTGTCTCCAAGATCGTACACCGTGACATGTATGCTTGGGTCCTCTACTATGCGTATATTGTTTATGTGTTCATTCTGGGCTTGCGTCATTTTTCACGCCTTCTTGGATTGTGTCTTTCTGATGCTCTCTAGCATATATATGAATCTTACCCTTTCAAAAAATACCATGTTGTAACACCCTAGGTGTTTGGCTTCGACAAAAGTGCATTTCATTTCATAAACATATGCATCATCCATGTCACCATGCCATTGTCACTGAAACATACATATGCAACATTCGCAAATTCTGTTTGTTTCATACTTGCTTATGAATGGTAGTAGTGCAACATGTGAATGCAACATGAGTTTCTCATGCCTTGAAATATGGCAACATGGTAGTAATATGACAAGTATAAAATAACAACAAAGTCATGAAACATGTGAAACATTGAATTGCAACATTTGGGTGAATTGCTTGTTTTGTTGCTTCATCACATGTGATCATTTGAAATGGGTGTAGCATTTATGTAAAGTGGTTGATTATGGTCTAATACACCTTAACTACACTTAGGGTAATTGTTGGAACATTGTTCATGTAGATCAAAATGACAAAAATGCCCTCAAGTGGAGGTTTGACTTGAATTGACCCTTAGAGTGCCACTGTTTGACTGATTCAAAAGACCAACTTAGAGACTTTGCATGGCTGTGCACTCTTTACCAAAGTTGTAGCTAATTTATCAAGGAACAAAAGTTGTTTTATGATCAACTCATGAAAATGTGTGGAACAGCCTCAAACATGGCCCACAAGTCATTCTTGATGGTGGATTCAACACTAAAAAATATTCTAAGTCATAACTGCATTATCAGTTGGATCAAGCCCACTTTGGCTTGATGTAACTTCGGATCCATGGCGAATTAGATGATGGTCCTTGAAAAGAAATTATAGATGGATGGTAGACCTACAATTTTCATGTACACTATTTTTGCAATGGATCAATGGTTTAGCCGTACTCAGACGTTGAAGTCGCGCTGTCAGTCATCATCGTGAACACTGAATCGCAATTTTCAGAAAAACGGTCAGAGCTCGCCGTGGCCGACCGGCGTAGGAGCTGCTCGCCGCGTAGCGCGCATGCTCGGCCGAAGTCTCCACGTCGCGCGACCGAGCTCCAGAAGAAGGCCAGCGCCTGCCCGACTGGGTCGTCAGCTCCATTTGCATCTCCTTCACCTCCACCGCACGCAGCGACAAGTCGCAGCAGCTCCTCCATTTCTGACCGCGCTTCGCCATCGCCTTGTGCGCTCGCCACTGCAAAAACATGTTGCCCAGTTCATCAACAGCTTCGCCGTGATCCCCTCTACCACCTCCACCTTTCAATCGGGTCATTTGAAGCTTGGTAAGGGCGTAATCGCCATTTCTTCCACCGCCGCCATGGCGGGACCTCACCGGAGTTGGCGCTCCACGCGACCAACGGTCACCGCAACCTTCCCATCCCTTCTCTCCCTTGCGCTAGGTCTTGTGAATGCCACTGATGCTCGTAGGGTCACCCATTAGGGCCATGACGCCGTCGTCTCACCGGAGCCGGCCATGCCATGGTCGTGCGCCGCCATGGCCATCGCCATTGCCAGTAGCCATAGCAATAGCTTCGATTGAGGGCACCGCTAGATGCGCTCGGGCGAGGAGAACATCATAGTACCGCTGGACTCGCCGGAGAGGCCACCGACGACGAGCTACGCCGCCATCCGTTCCACCTCCCCTGCCTATCTCTCTGTCGCGTGGGACCCGCGCGTCAGCCGTCGTTCTCAGGCGGGAGCTAGCGTGGGCCGCATCGCGTTTGGGCCACGCCTACGCATGTTGTGTGGGCCGCCGAGTCTGACCGGGTCAGCCCAGCAGTAGAGTAGGGTTTCAAATTTGTTTTTGTTTTATTCTTTTCACAGATTTGTGTATATATTCAAAAATATGTATCTCCTAGTTGGTAGATTCAAATGATGTGGTTCCAATTTTGCTGAGTTCATGATAATGTCTAGTTTATATTAAAAATATGATTTATGCCATGTTCTGTTATGAAAATGGGAGTTTCTATTTATCTCTTTTAATCATGGAGGAAATAGGGATAATTATATCTTTTTCTATGTAGCTCCAAATGGCATGAAATTTTTATGGTGTACTGCTCATATCATGAATAGCTTGTAGTTAAATTTTCATATATTTTGGACACTGTATGTAGGAGATAGAAAATTATCTTGTTTGCATAGATGGATCTTGTGTGAATTTTCATAATTTTCCTATAGATCCAGTAAGGGTAAACTTTGGGGAGTGCTATTCTTATGCTAGAATGATGCTAGGAAAAATGTGAAATCTATTGCTTGACACTTTTCATTAGGGTTTCCTAATTATGCTAGAAATAGACATGCCACCTGTTATTTTGGGTACAACAAGTTCTGCTTGCCCAATGGCTTTGAAATTTTTATGGTAGTCTATGTGAAGCATGAGATAGCTACTGTAATTTTTGTAGATTTTTCTGAATAGTTTTACTATATATTGCTTTAATCACCTAATTAACTAAATAAATTAGAAAAGGATATTAAATAATTTATTTAGAAGTTGGCACTATACTTTCTAATGTTCCTCTGGTAGGCACAACAAGTTGGTAAACTGGGTTTGGTCCAATTATGTTTTTGCATCATCACTAAATATTTAATTTAGTAACCCTGTCATTTCTAGACAGATTCTAGGTTTACTAGAATTCGATTTGGTTAACGTAAGGATCATGCTTTGATGTTTACAAAGGATTTGTAGGGAATTTCATAAGCTTTCCAGAATGCTATGGTTAATATTGTTTGCTCCTAATAAGTGAGTGCTCTAGTACAGGTGCTAATCTAGTGGACAGGTAAATGATGATAACTTGATGCTAAGTTTAAATTGGTTACTATATTCATAAGCTCTTTTATGCAACTGTGTCCAGCTAGCCCACCTCATAAGCCTTGCATGACCCTTGGTGTCTTTTATTTCTGGTTTTGACGGGTAAGTCTAGCTGAGTACCTTCTCGTACTCAGGGTTTATCTCCCACCTGTTGCAGATGACCAGTTCTACTTTGGTTGCTGCAAGTACTGCCTTCTCCCAGCTGGTGATGAAGACTAGACCGTTGGGCGCGGTCTCTCATAGTTCTCGTACCTGATGATGCTTTTGTGGGACATGACGTAGATCTGGCAATGTATTTGAAACTATGAAGTTATGTACTAAACTATATTGCTTCCGTGAACTTGAACTTGGTTTGTAATATTTTATTTGAACTCTGATGGATGTAATCTGAATGCTACTTGTGAAATGTTATAACGAATAATGTGTTGTGTTGAATCACTACGGTCTTGGTTTGTGTGTCGAGAGTTGGTTGAAATCCTTTGTGATTTTTGGACTACCGGGATTATGGGAGCTTAAGTATAGGAATTTGATCACTTCGGTGATTGTTTTTGTACTTACGTTCTTATGATTTGGTCGGTTCTGTTATAGCTGGTATCAGAGCAAGATTCGACACTAAACATGTCATTTGTGTATTTAAAACAAAAGTAATTGTGAAAAATTCTAAATTAAATACTAAGTATTGCCAGTGGTCATATCCCTTATGCCCAAATAAGAACTCTTAGGTGGCTTATTAAAGTACTAACTTGGGGGTTCCTGCTTGTTTCTGTTTCGTTGACCATACGGCGTGCTATTGTATGGATGCCATCTGCTTGGGTGGTAATGTATGGATCAAAATACCTCTACGCTCTGGTAAGTGGGAGTTGTGAGAGCATGACCGTCCAACCGTCGGTCTAGGGGAGAGTAGTTGTGGTTGCTCGCATACTTACATGTTCGATCATGTATCTATGAGAGTACTTAAATGTGGGTATCTCTGACGAGTAGCTGTGATACTAGAGTATATGCATCGAGGGATGTATGTACGAAAGTATTTAGTTTACTGCTTACTTTACATGCATTTTGGGAAAGTATTGGACTGAAATGAAATTTTCTGCAGGTACACTAACAACGTATCGTTGTAGATCGACTAGCTACCGTATACGAGAGAACGTATGTATGCCACCATATATTCGCTAGCCTTTAAATTTTTCTAGGTTTGTGAGGACATACGGATCGTGCATGCATCATGTTCAAGCATACATAGCATTTTTGCATTACTCCCTCCTTTAAAATTGATGGTCTCGACTAATTAAATTTAGTATCCCTTAAATGATTCTCCCCTTACGTTGCAACTTTTTGCTACAGATGGCACGCACGAAACGCACTGCTCACAAGTCCATCGGAGGCAGGGCGCCTCATCACCGGTTAGCTCCTCGTGAGCCCCGTCCGGATCCTACTGAGGCGGAAAGGCTAAGGGCAGAGCTAGCCTAGGTGACTGCTGAGAGGAGTGCAGCTCAGCATCGTTTGGAGCAAGTCACACAGGAACGGGATCAAGAGACCCTGGAGGTGCAGAGGTTGACAGTTGCTCACCGCAACTATGAGCGCATGTTGATTCATGTGCTGAACCAATGGAATGAAGCCTGGTACGAGGAGAATGTGTTGAGAGCGCGACAGGTAGAACTAGAGCAGCAGTTGGCAGCTACCAAAGAGTACAATGACCATCTCCATGAGGAGGTTCACCTGTTACACAATCAGCTTCACCCTCTCCTGCCCCCTGATGATGAGGATGAGATGGGCTCTAGTGTCATCATGGCTGAAGGTGATGATAACATTGAGATTAATGGACCTGAGGACGTTCCACCTGATGAGGAGGAAGATGAGGAGTTAGAGCCTGCTAGTGATGAAGATGGAGGAGAGATTTTCGACACTGACTCTGAGGACGATGCGTAGTTTAGCTTCCTACTTAGCTAATACGCTAGAGCTAGTCTTTTGTTGATCCTCATGCATGAACGAGTAGCTTTGTAATGAGTTAATCGTTGGGATGTAATATCGAACCCTATGTTACCCTTGATGTAAGTTTGGCACCTCTATGGCTTGGATGTAACCTATCGAACGTGTTATGCTCCACGTATGTGAGCTTTTGATGAATTCCGTCTTTGTGGTCTATAGATCTCGTTGTTGGTTAAGTTCATCGCATTTATGTGTCAATTGATGTGCTTGATGAGTTGTGTGATTGTGCTGAATGATTGTGCCTCTGTTGATTATATAAATGCATTCTCTCCAATGGACTCAGTTTGGCATAATTATACAATTCATCTACAAAAATTTCCACATCGTCAGTGCTCATTGGCTATATATTTTGCAGATGGCTTATAACCTTTATCGCGGTCATAGCATGGGAGATGAGGAACAACCACCTCCTCCATCGCCCACCCCAGCTGAGCTAATGCAGACAGTTGTCGAAAGTCAGTGCATGCTAGCTAAGGCTATGCGTCAAATGGCTAACCACGAGGATCGACATGTCCGCTAGGGACCCGAGCCAAACTAGTACAGCAGCTTTAAGGACTTCATGGACACAAAGCCTCCTATCTTTAGAGTGGCAGAAGAGCCATTACAAGTTGATGAATGGTTGAGCACGATAGAGCAAAGGTTTGGATTGCTCCGATTGATAGAAGGTATGAAGGCCTCGTATGCAGGACACTAGCTCCAAGGCCCTGCAGGCATCTAGTGGACCCATCAGAGGACCACCTTCCCTACAAACGTCAAGATAGTTTGGGACCAGTTCCAGATAGCTTTCCAGGGACATTTTATCCCTCCTGGTCTCATGGCCATTAAGCATACCGAGTTTATGAAGCTAACCCAAGGCAACAAGAGTCTTAATAAATACCTCTAGGCATTCAACAACCTAGCAAGGTATGCTCCCGAGTTCATTGATACTGACGCTAAAAGAATAGCTAGTTTCAAGAGGGGCCTTTCCCCTAAACTGATGAAGTCTATGGGCAACTGCAAGTGCGTCACCTTCAATGAGTTTATCAGTGACACCCTGACTCAGGAGAATAATGATAAGATATATGCTGCTTCCAAGACCCGTAAAGAAACTTTGAGGCAGGTGCTTCTCAGTCTAAAGCACTAGTGGTATCCAAGACCCAGTATCATCCACCCAATGCTAATGTCCGGTACCGCCCACCTCAGAAGAAAAATCAAGTTAAAACTGGTTTCCGCAAGGGGTACACAATTTCCTTACCAAAGAATACCTCTGGGCAGGGCAGCTCTAATGTCTCATCAGCAAACAAGCCATGCTGGAACTATAACTAGCCTGGTCATTAGGCAAATAAGTGTCCCTATCCTTCCAAGCAGAATGCTCAGGGAAACGTCCATCAGGGGCGTGTTCACTACACTACTGTGGAGGAAATTCCTGCTGGTGAAGTGGTCACCGCTGATAAGTTCCTTGTTAATGATCACCCTACAGTTGTGCTCTTTGATTTAGGTGCTTCGCATTCCTTTGTGAGTTCTACTTTTGCATCTATGCATAAGATGAATGTGATTACAATTGTCAAGGGTGGTTATTGTATTAGTGCTGCTGGAAATAATATTCTGACTAACCAAGTAGTTAAAGATGAAAAGATTGAGATTGGGGATCGAGAGTTCCTTACGGATCTTGTAGTTCTACCGAGGGTAGGAATTGATGTAATCCTAGGAATGAAGTGGATGAGCGGGAATGGAGTGTTGATCGATACATCAACCCATGTGGTAATGTTGAGGGATCCTGTAGATAAGAAGGGTTTTCTAGTGCAGTTACCTCATGATATCGCTATCCATAATACAGCCAATGCTACCCTAGCCAAAGCCATTGAGGAGATACCGGTTGTCTATGAGTTTCCAGATGTCTTCCCTGATGACTTGCCTGGATTGCCTCCGGACCGTGATGTAGAATTCAAGATAGAACTCATTCTGGGTACGGCTCCTATTTCTCGAAGGCCCTATAGAATGCCGCCCAATGAGTTGGTTGAGCTGAAGAGTCAGTTGAATGAGCTATTAAAGAAAGGTTTGATTCGGCCTAGTTCTTCTCCTTGGGGTTGTCCGGCTATATTTGTGAAGAAGAAGTACGAGTCTCTACGCATGTGCGTGGATTATCGCCTCCTTAATGCTGTTACCATCAAGAACAAATACCCTCTTGTTGACACCGTTTTTTGCACGTGTCAAAATGATCAGAGTGGACTAATCGGCAAGGGGAAAGTTACTGTATACTTTGATAGCCGATGAAAGCCAGCTTGTAAAGATGGTTGCCGATAGCTGGTGATGGTCGATGGAAAGGTTGATTTAGACTCGGGCGTTGCCGATGAGGTTGGAGGTGTTATTGTCGATGCCGATGAAGGGATGCTTGAAGACTACTACCGATGAAACAAGGAGTATGCCGATGAAGGAAGACTTGAAGACTACTGCTGATGAAACAGGGAGTATGCCGATGGGAAGGAGGACGGTGGGATTTCCATCGTAATTGAGGTGGACAGGGAAATAGATAGGAGTTGTTTTCCTTTTCTATATTTGTTAGAGTATGATTCGTGTAAGAGTCACGTGTTTCCTTAGATATGGGCTTGGTGTCCTAGTTGTGTTTGGTTGTGTCTCTTTAGATCAGGGTATAAATATGGAGTGAGGGGCAATGTAATAAAGATCAATCAATATCAAAACCAATTTTTACTCTTATTTGCATCTACTTACTTTTCGGCGACTTCATCAATTTGCATTATTTTTCCCTTTTACGAGTTCTCATTGATTCGGCGAGCTGCATCACTTTAGTGCGACCTTCGGCGATCCTCGAGTTCCGCGTGAGTACCTCTTGGCCGTGACTTCCGGGCGTATCGCTGTTGTCAGGACCAAAGTGCTCGTATCTTCATCCTTGTCGATTAACAGGTCAAATCGACTGGCACGCCTTGGATATCGATTCGGGTATTAGCCCTTTGTGTTTGCAGATCCACTTTTGCATCAACACATCTTTTGGCACACCCGGTGGGACCAATTAATCCGATCAGTATGTTCAATTCCGAGATCGATGCGGGGAACATTATCACGGTATCAGAAGAAGATCTTAAGGAAGAGCAGAGGCAGGCTATGGAAAAGGCTGTAGAAGAATACAGGCAGCTTTGTCTGAAATCGTTTAGCCTAAACAAGAGTGGACAAGTCATCCAGAAGCAAGATTTGCCGTTACCTCGGCAGGTTACCTTTGACTCCAATCCTGGTAAACTTCAAGAGATGGTTAATTCTGCAGTAAATCATGCTTTAATTAATCATTCCAATGTGTTGTCCAATACTGTTCATAATGCTGTGGTTCGAACTCTCAAAGAAGGACAAACGACATCACATTATGTTGGGCCTACCTATCACCAACCAGAGCCGGTATCTGTTAATACTCCATCGGCTCCCTCGGCCGTTGTGGGTACCGAAGTTACTTCTTCTCCAGTATCGGCAGGTTTACCTAATATTCAATCTACACCGATACGATCAGGAGGACGAATTTAGCTTAGTACAGATCTATCGGCATCAGCTATGTCAGGCCCTGTGTCTCGGAATAGCTAGATTCCTACTAATTGGTGGGGATATGGTATGCCTCTAGAGTCATCTACTTTCAATCCTAGATTACCTCAAGTGTTTGATGCAGTAGGAAAAGCTCCTATACCATCGGTTGTTTCGCCGATGGCCCAAGTGCCTCAATATGCCACAGCAACTACTGTGCAACCAACTCTAGGGGGTTTCCAGATGCCTTTGGTTCAAACGCCTAGTTCAAATCCATCGGCAAGCTTACTGCCGATACAGCAGAAAGCCCCTGTTATGAGTCAAACTGGGGTTCAATTCATGCCTCAAGCTGGTTATAATTATCCAACAATGTCAGCAAATTACCAGCCATCGGCAAGTTTCATACCGATGAGTTCTAGTAATGGTTGATCAGGACAGTTACCTGCTCAACATACAGTTCAGCAAAATCAACAGATTGCAGGGATTCAACAAGGTTATATGCAAGCTGGTGTCCAAAATCAAGCATCGGCAGCACAGCCGATGAATCCTTTCCAACAGGTTAATGGACCACAAGTAACAGCGAATATGCCGATTGCTGGAGATCGTGGGTCACAAAGATACGTGGAGGGATATCAGCAGGCACTTCCTGTAGAAATTCAGCCAGTTCATCATCAGGAGGCTGATGCTTTTTGGGCCGATAGGATAGCAGAAATTATGAAGGATTAGTTTGGGATAAAGCCCAAAGTCAATACTTATTCTTATCGGACTCCATATCCTCCTGCATATGATTTAATTCCTCTCCCAAATCGGTACAAGGTACCAGATTTTACTAAATTCTCCGGGCAAGATGACACATCAACAATGGAACACGTCAATCGCTTCATTATTCAATGTGGAGAGGCAGCTGGCAGAGATGAATTAAGAGTTCGATTATTTTCATCATCTTTGTCTGGATCAGCATTTACGTGGTTCATTTCATTACCACCAAATTCTATTATTACCTAGGCTGATCTAGAAAAATAATTTCATAAGTATTTCTTTGCTGGAATCCATGAAAAGAAGCTTACCGATTTAGTAAAATTGAGACAGCGCAATGATGAATCGGTAGAGAGCTTTGTGCAAAGGCTACGAGATGTAAAAAAATAAGTGCTACAGTCTGGTGCTGGATGATCGGCAGCTTGCCGATCTAGCTTTCCAAGGGTTATTACCATATCTTAAAGACAGATATGCTTCTCAGGAGTTTGAAAGTCTCAGTCATCTTGTGCAAAGGATCTCTGATCAAGATACTAGGGTTTTTGAACCTAAAAAGAATTGGAATAAAAAAGTATCATTTGTTGAAGAAGTAGGAGATTCTGATTCTGATGAAGAACCAGTTATCGGCTTAGCTGAGTGGGTTAAGAACAAAAGGCCAATATCTTGTCCCTTTGATCAGAAAGAGCCAGAAAAGTTTACCTTTGATATCACCAAGGCCGATAAGATATTTGATCTTCTGCTTCAAGAGGGCCAAATTAAGCTGTCACCTAATCATGTGATCCCATCGGCAGAAGAATTGAAGAAGATTTTGTACTGCAAATGGCACAATGCAACTTCACACAGTACAAATGAGTGCAAGGTGTTCAGGCAACAGCTACAATCGGCTATTGAATCTGGGAGAATTAAGTTTGGTACTTCCAATGCCTAGAGGCCGATGAAAATTGATCAACACCCTTTTGCAGCAAATACGTTAGAGGCCAAAGGGAAGACCAAGGTATTGACGTCAGAAGCTGCTGAGAAAAATGCATCAGTGGATCCCCAACATCGGATAACTACCGATGATGCAAAAAGTAAGGGTTTGCTGGGAGAAAGTAGTAGTTCCAAAAAACCTCCTCGACCTGGCATTGTGATTACTCATCGAAGGCAGCAGGGGGTTGGCATCAACATAATGATCGATATCGACAACAGCAAGAAGAAAGATGTCGGGAAGAATGGCATCAGCATAAAGATCATTGGAGGTGCCCGTTTTTTATCCATTGCTGGGAAGAAGGTATTAAATTGCCAACTGTTGAAAATTGCCCTGAGTGCAATGGTTATTATGGGGTCAATTGGTCAGAAAGGAGGTTTCAACCTGGTAATCAGAGTTTATCTATCAATGAGCCGATCAGAGGTAGAGCATCGGTGCATGATCGGCTGGGGGGCAGACTAAGTGTACATGAAAGGCTTGGTAAACGCGCTGGATATTTTCCAAGGAATCAAGAAGAGCTTGAGGAAATGGCAAACGCAAGAGTTCCCGATGAGGAAATATTCTACAGGGACCCTAATATACGCCGTGTAGAATCAATTAGAACCTGTTATCAACCGGTGTGGAAAACCAAGTTTCCTCGATGGTGCCCGGAGGGTTTGACAAAGACGCAGAGAAGGAGGATGCAACGTGAGCGTCAGGAGGATTTATACCAAGAGGAAAATTCCTCCAATGAGAGGTCCGGTCATCAGCAGTGGCAGGTAAAACACAAAGATAACGGTCCATCGGCAGATGTTAATATGGTATTCATGTTGCCGATGGAGTTTTTGGCATTGTCTGATAATGAGGAAGAAGTTGTTCTCTCTGATCAAGTAGCGCAGTTGACATTAGATCCAATGACGGCTGTTTTTGAGAAACCTACCGATGATGAGAGACAGCATCTTAAGGCGTTGTTTGTGAAGGGCAGAGTTGATGGGCAGCCTGTGTCTAAGGTTCTTATTGATGGAGGGGCTGCGATTAATATTATGCCTTATGTGATGTATCGGAGACTTGGTAAGGGAAATCAAGACTTGACCAAAACCGATATGATGCTAAAAGATTTTGAAGGCAATGTGTCACCAGCTAAAGGGGCAGTATGCGTTGAATTGACCATCGGCAGCAAAACCTTGCCGACGACGTTCTTCGTTATTAACGGCAAGGGTGCATATAATCTGCTTCTAGGGAGGGATTGGATTCATGCTAATTGTTGTGTTCCTTCTACAATGCATCAATGCCTCGTACAGTGGATTGGGGATAAGATTGAGGTTGTCCCTGGTGATTCTTCTTATATCATCGCATCGGCAGAATCAGATATTTATGAGCGAACTAAAAGCATATCAGGAGAAGCTTGGGAAAAAGAGTTCCTTAAAGTTGCTGATTATGAAATTCCACCGATCCAAGCAGTCGGTTCTGAAGAAGAGTTTTAATGGATAGGTTTGCCGATGATGGAAAATTAGGTCAAGGGTTCACATCGGCAGATGATTTAGTGGAAGTAGATATCGGTGATGGCGATAGGCCAAGACCTACTTTTATTAGTGCTAAGTTAGATTCCAAGTGTAAGCAGCAAATAATTAATGTGTTAAAAGAGCATAAAGATTGTTTTGCTTGGGATTATACTGAGATGCCTAGATTAGACCGATCGGTAGTTGAACATCGGTTACCTATCAAATCTGGATTTCGGCCAAATCAGCAGCCAGCGCGCCGATGCAACCCTAATATACTTCCTGATATTAAGGCCGAAATTACTAAATTAATTGAGGCAAAGTATATTCAGCAGTGTCGATATGCAGAGTGGATCTCTAATGTGGTTCCTGTTTATAAGAAAAATGGAAAACTTCGTGTTTGTATTGATTTCAGGAATCTCAACAAAGTCACACCGATGGATGTTTATCCAATGCCGATTGCTGATTTATTGATTGATGCTGCAGCCGGACATCAAATTATCAGCTTTATGAATGGTAATGCAGGCTACAATCAAATATTCATGGCTGAAAAAGATATTCCCAAGACTGCTTTCAGATGTCCAGGTCATGTAGGGTTGTTTGAATGGGTAGTCATGACGTTTGGCTTGAAAAATGCCATTGCTACTTATCAAAGAGCTATGAACTTTATTTTTCATGAATACATCGGCACATTAGTGGAGATCTACATTGATGATGTGGTAATTAAGTCTGGAGATATCACAAAACATCTAGCCGATCTACGAAAGATACTGGAGTGCACAAGGAGGCATGGATTGAAGATGAATCCTAATAAATGTGCATTTGGTGTATCGGCAGGTCAATTCTTGGGTTTTATGGTGCATCAGCGGGGCATCGAAATCAGTAGGAAGTCTATTGATGCAATTAACAAGGTAGTTGCTCCTGCCAATAAGACTGAATTGCAATCATTGATCGATAAGATTAATTTCATTAGAAGATTCATATCTAATCTGTCGGGTAAGATCAAGGCTTTCAGTCCATTACTTAAATTGAAAGCCGATCAGGAATTTGTATGGGGAGCTGAGCAGCAGTTAGCCCTCGATGAAATTAAGAAATATTTAACAAATCCTCCAGTGCTAGTTCCACCTCAACACGGGAAACCTTTCAGGTTATATTTGTCAACTGATGATGCAGTTATCGGTTCAGCTCTTATTCAAGAATTTGAAGGGAAAGAACGTGTTATTTATTATTTGAGCAGAAGATTAGTGGATGCTGAGACAAGGTATTCGGCCATCGAAAAATTATGTCTGTGTTTATACTTTTCTTGTGTCAAATTAAGGCATTATTTGTTATCTGCTGAATGTACGGTCATATGTAAAGACGATGTAGTCAAGTATATGCTGTCGATGCCGATATTAAGTGGTAGAATCGGCAAGTGGATTTTAGCATTGTCAGAATTTGAACTACGTTACGAATCAACTAAGGCAGTTAAAGGGCAAGTGATGGCTGATTTTGTCACTCAGCATTGTGATATGGTGAACTCTCTAGAGGTTGCTCCCTGGACACTTTTCTTTGATGGGTCCACATGTGGTGAAGGAGCAGGTATTGGCATTGTGTTAATTTCACCTCAAGGAAGGAAGTATGAGTTTTCATTGCCGATTGTTGCTACGTCGACAAACAATCAGGCTGAATACCAAGCCTTGATAAAAGGGTTAGAATTACTGAAGGAGATACATGCTGATGCTGTTGAAATCTTTGGTGATTCTATGCTAGTTATAAATCAATTGGCTGGAATTTATGAATGCCGAAGTGAAGCTTTGATTTCGTTTTATGAAAGATGTTTGCAATTGTTGAAGGGATTTAGAGATTTTCGTCTTGAACATATCTCTCGATTGCATAATGAGGAAGCTAATCGACTAGCTCAGCATGCTTTAGGGTATCAGCCTATTCAGGAAGTGCTAACATCGGCAGTCAATACCGATGACTGGAGGAAGGAGATTGTCAGTTATTTAAGCGATCCATATAAAAAGGTTGAAAGACGTATAAGGTTCCAAGCTACTAAGTATGTGCTCCTCGATGATGAATTATATTATCGAACTATAGATGGAGTTTTACTCAGATGTGTTAGCGGTGATGAATCGAAAACTTTGATGGGTGAAATTCATGAAGGAGTGTGTGGAGCGCATCAATCGGCTTTCAAGATGAAGTGGATGATCAGAAGGAATGGATACTATTGGCCGATTATTCTTGAAGATTGTTTTAAATATTTTAAAGGATGTCAGGGATATCAAAAGTTTGGTAATATTCAAAGAGCGCCTGCATCGGCTATGAACCCTATAATCAAACCTTGGCCGTTCCGGGGATGGGCTATCGATCTCATTGGTTAGATTTATCCGCCATCGAGCAAAGGACATAAATTTATTCTGGTTGCTACCGATTATTTCACAAAATGGGTTGAGGCAATTCCTTTAAAAAAGGTGACATCGGTTAATATGATTGATTTTATGAAAGAGCATATTGTTTACCGATTTGGTATTCCTCAGACTATCACTACCGATCAGGGCACTATGTTTACATCAGGGGAATTTGATGAGTTTGCTGTAGGTATGGGAATTAAAATTTTAAATTCTTCTCCATATTATGCTCAAGCTAATGGTCAAGCTGAGGCTTCTAACAAAGGGATCATCAAACTCATTAAGCGCAAAATTGAAGAAAATCCTAGGAGGTGGCATATAGTATTAAATGAAGCCTTGTGGTCATATCGGATGTCATGTCATGGTGCAACCAAAGTAACGCCTTATCAGTTAGTATATGGACACGATGCAGTATTGCCTTGGGAAATTAAAGTTGGCTCTAGGCGAATACGTTCTCAAAATCAGCTGACAGCCGATGATTATGATACTCTTATGAAGGATGAGTTGGAAGATGTGGCGGGTCATCGGTTAAGGGCTTTAGTTAGCATCGAAGAAAATAAGAAAAGAGTAGCCAGATGGTATGACAAGAAGGTGAAGGTAAAGGAGTTTACCGATGGAGATCTGGTCTGGAAATTGATTTTATCGATTGGGACTAAAAGTTCAAAGTTTGGAAAGTGGTCTCCTAATTGGGAAGGTCCATATCGGATAAATCAGTTTGTTCCTGGTAACGCATATATTCTAGAAACTCTCGAAGGGGTTGTGTTTCCCAGAGCATTAAATGGAAAATATTTAAAGAAATATTACCCTAGTATTTGGATGGATGCATAAAAGTATAAGTGCCGATAACAGTCCTATCGGCTAGAAATATGCAAGGATGTCAATGTCTCATAAAGTGCCGATACAATAAACAAGATTACAAGTTCAACAAGGATTGGATAGCTAATATCACACGCAGGCGAATCTGGTCGGCTTCCTCCATTTCTTTGATATCGTCATCGGCAACACCCTCCACAGGCTTGAGTTTTTTCTTCATGGCCAAAGCTTTGCGGGCCTGGATATCTCTTTCTTGCTGAAGGGCTTTGATGGCATTGGGTAGCTGGCTTTCTTCTTATTGAGCATGAGTTAAGGTTGCATCGACTTCTTTCAATTCAGTCAATAGAGCCATCTTCCTTGCCGATAAATCCGAGATTTTTTGCTTAAGTTCAGCACCCGAAGTCTGCAAATTACCGATGCCCTTGTGCTTCTCATCGGCAATTTGTTTCTGTTGTAGCATCTCTTCTTTGAGTTGAGCCTGAACTGCTCTATCGGCAATACGTTGAGCAGCCCGTTGATATTGTAGTTGGCGGCTTTCTAAATGGGCTGCTGGGAAGAGTACTTCTTCAACATCGGCAGGGACCTGGCCACGGATTGTTTTGAAAATTGCCTTTGCGGGGTCCGAGTCATCTACCAGTTAGGCGGTATTCTGCTGTAGCAAGTTTAGGAAAGCTTCCAACTTGGACTTAGTTTCTGCCGATATTGTTCCTAGTGCAAGGGAAGAACTTGTTTCTTCTCCATCATCGTCAGAGACGTCAATGGCAAAGGAGAATAGGCTGTTTGGGGAGTCTTGTTCCTGAGGAAAAGAAAAGGAAATCAACTAAGGATAAGTATGAGTATTGTAAATCAGCTAGGTTGATCGGTTTACCTGTTTCAAGGCAATTTCCTGTGCTTGACTAGAGGAAGCAACCTGGAGTATGTCGTGTGGGGGATCGGCTGAGCTTGCCGATGGGATATCCTCTGTGACTTCATCGGTGGTTGGCTCTTGAGGTATGATGACTGATGACATTGGGGCAGATGCAGGGATCGGCATAGACCTTTGTCGTTTTGGCTGTGCTTCAGTATCTGTTAAAGCTTTGCGCTTTGCTTGGGCATCGGCAACGATTGGCTAGGGGGCATCGACACTTGTTGGTTGTGAAGCTTGGACATCTGGTACATTTGCCGATGTACCCAATTGTTGCTGCAAAACAAGTGTAAGATATGATATTTAACAGATAAAATGTAAAGTCAAGAAGCTACCTCTGAAGGTTCATCGAAAGAAGTGGTGCTTGATATCGGCGGAATTGCCGATGACGATCCAGTAGCAGCTCTTACCCCCTGATGATTAAGGTTAATACAGTTTGTGATCGGCATAAGTAAAAATAAACAAGGTTGTTACCTTGAATGCCTTGACCAAGGTTGTAGCAGCAGCCGATGGAGTGGCCCTGGATGTAGCCAATTTGGACTTGGAAGTGATGGTCTTGGTACGGATCTTCTGGTGAGTCAAAGCGGCTAAGGTGGGAGCGTTGTAGCCGATCGGTGATGTTGGGGAAACAGGCCGAAGATTGAAGGGTTTCCCACTTTTGCTCACTGATGGTGCTGGATTGTTAACCTGTTATAAGAGAATCAGTTACTGATATATGAAGGGAAAAGCAGAAGGGAGTTAAAAGAAACTTACTGCGTCATCAGGGATGGCATATTCAGGGTCGATCATGTGCCGATATGTGTGAGCAGAAGTTGCGAACAGTTGTTCCTTCCACTCTCGCCACCATTGCTTATATGACTTAGTGATGAAAGATATTGGCGTCTAGGTGGATATATCAACATCTGTAGTATCGGCATCAGGGGAGAGTTGTACTACCTTGTTCCAATCTGTTCCGCAGGTGATTGTTTCCCTGGGTTTGATCACATCATCAAAGCAAAGTTTGATTGGCAGTTGCCCAAAAGCTAATTGGCGGGATACTGCCGATGGGTTGTAAAATTCATATGTAATGTTGGCGTTTTTCCCGCTGCCGAATGTGTTTACTAGAATTGCCCTGGGAGTGATGATAGCCATCATGAGCTCATTATCTTGATTCAGAGTGTCATCGGCAAAGTTGAAAAGAAGGGGGAATCTGTTTTCTTCGTCAATATAAGGCACCCAGGCCCTATGATCATGAGAAAGACCATTATAGAAGCTTTGAAAGAATCTGCCGATTTGGTCTTCATTGGCTTCTGTTCCAGGAAGGACAATTATGGCTTCACCAAAATTGAGGGGTGAGCGTGTTGCCGATTCATCGTCCCCAAGCACATAGTCTTCAGCAATTTCTCATGGGAATTGTTGAGCAAAAAAGTCCCATTGCAAACGTTTGTGCATATGGGCATTCAGCCACATGTTGATAAACCACCACGGGCCTCCCAGGTTGCCGATGGGTTCGCCAAGCAAAAGTTTCTGAGACACTTGATGAAGAAGATGATAAGTGGAGCTCAGAAGGTATCGGCCAAGAGGAAACCTTACGCCATTAGCCAAAAGTTCAGCTGTAGGGAGGAAGGCGTTGGTTGGTCCTACTGATCGACCACAGAAGATAAATTTTTCTAACCACATATTCAGGAATGTGGCATGTTCCCTCTGGTTAAGTGTCTCGGTCTTCTGGTATTCTTGAATGTAGCCCGTCCAACCGCCGATGTTGCGGGTATTCACCCTATATTCAGACTTTCTACCATAGATGGAGCCTTCATCGGCAGTTGAGATGTCCAAGCCAGTGAGCATGTGGATATCGGCAAGGGTGGGAGTAGCTGGGCCATGTCCAAACATAAAAGTATTGGTTGTGTCTGACCAGAAATAAGCAGCTGCAATCATCATTGATTCATTCTTCTGCATATCGGCAATAGATAGCCTAATGCATTGGTCTAACTTCCGTTCTGCCCAGTATACTTGCATCGATCTATTAACCCTCAAGTACCAATCTTTCCACCCTTTGGTGGTTTTGGGCCAAGATCGGAATGTGTCTTTCCACAAATTCAGAGAGAAATTTTGGGCTCTAAAGGGGATTCTGTTAACCTCTGCATTGATCAGATCGGTTGGATCTGGGTTGCCCATTGGTCCAAGGCATTGGACATGCGGCTGATCGGTTGGGATAACTAATTTGTTGCGCAGTTCCTAAGGTTACAGAATCCGGAGAACAGAAGAAAGGAAAAATCACCAACTGAATGAATTTGCAAAAAATCAAAGTAAAAGGTAATGGAAGTGGAGCGAACTGCGGGGACATCGAAGTTGATGGCCATTGTCTTGAGGAAGATGGAGGTACGAGCCGGAGACTTGAAGTTAACGCCGGAGAAGAGTTCTTGTTGGTTGAGGTCGCGCAGGTGTTCGTCGGAGTCGCCGCCGGAAAGAGAAAATGTCAAAGATTGGAGTCTGAGGGTAGAAGGCGAGGGTTCTGGAGGAATCTATTTATAAGTCGCTTGGAGTAGGGGTATTTTGGACTTATCTCTATACCACGCACATGTAGATCGAAGTGGTTCAGGTGGATATGGTAACTGTTCACACGATAATCAGGGGATTGTACAGATGGGTTGATGGCAAGTAATCATGACTTGGAAGAGATATCAGTACATGATATTTTGATTCTAAAAATGACAGCATTATCATGCCGATGGGTTGTTGTTTCGGTATCTTAACCATAATCAAGGCAAGAGTGGTTGGCGATTGTGCGATATTTACTGAAGTGCGTGAATCAGGATTAGATTTGATTAGATTTGATAAGAGATCAAGTTTTGATTTGGAGAATGAGTTACGGTAATTGGGCAAAGGCAAGCGTTATCTGGAGTAAATTTCGGAGCATTAATGGTTTTATACTCCGAAATTGGGGGGCATGTGTTGACACCGTTTTTTGCACGTGTCAAAATGATCGGAGTGGACTAATCGGCAAGGGGAAAGTTACTGTATACTTTGATAGCCGATGAAAGCCAGCTTGTAAAGATGGTTGCCGATAGCTGGTGATGGTCGATGGAAAGGTTGATTTAGACTCGGGCGTTGCCGATGAGGTTGGAGGTGTTATTGTCGATGCCGATGAAGGGAGGCTTGAAGACTACTACCGATGAAACAAGGAGTATGCCGATGAAGGAAGACTTAAAGACTACTGCCGATGAAACAGGGAGTATGCCGATGGGAAGGAGGACGGTGGGATTTCCATCGTAATTGAGGCGGACAGGGAAATAGATAGGAGTTGTTTTCCTTTTCTATATTTGTTAGAGTATGATTCGTGTAAGAGTCACGTGTTTCCTTAGATATGGGCTTGGTGTCCTAGTTGTGTTTGGTTGTGTCTCTTTAGATCAGGGTATAAATATGGAGTGAGGGGCAATGTAATAAAGATCAATCAATATCAAAACCAATTTTTACTCTTATTTGCATCTACTTACTTTTCGGCGACTTCGTCAATTTGCATTATTTTTCCCTTTTACGAGTTCTCATTGATTCGGCGAGCTGCATCGCTTCAGTGCGACCTTCGGCGATCCTCGAGTTCCGCGTGAGTACCTCTTGGCCGTGACTTCCGGGCGTATCGCTATTGTCAGGACGAAAGTGCTCATATCTTCATCCTTGTCGATTAACAGGTCAAATCGACTGGCACGCCTTGGATATCGATTCGGGTATTAGCCCTTTGTGTTTGCAGATCCACTTTTGCATCAACACCTCTTCCTCGCATCGATATTCTGTTTGATCAGCTCTCCAAAGCTAAGGTATTCTCCAAGATCAATTTGAGGTCTGGTTACCATCAGATCAAAATCGTCCTAAAGATATACCTAAGACAGCTTTCTCTACTCGATATGGCTTGTTCGAATACCTTGTCATGTCCTTTGGGTTGACAAATGCTCTGGCACACTTTATGTACCTGATGAATTCAGTATTCATGCCGGAACTGGACAAATTCGTCGTCGTGTTCATTGATGATATCCTTGTATATTCTCAAAATGAAGAAGAGCATGCTGAATATCTGAGCATTGTTTTAACTCGGTTACATGACAACCAGCTTTATGCTAAGTTCAGCAAGTGCGAATTCTGGTTGAACAAGATACCTTTTCTAGGTCATGTGTTATCTGGAGATGGAATTTCGGTTGACCCTACTAAGGTGCAAGAAGTCCTAGAGTGGAAGGCACCTACTACGATCACAGAAGTCTAAAGTTTCCTAGGTTTGGCTGGCTAGTATCGTCGCTTTATCCCGGATTTCTCAAAAATCGCCAAGCCCATGACTCGACTACTTCAAAAGGATGAGAAGTTTGTGTGGACTCCGAAGTGTGAAGAGGCTTTCCACACTTTATGGACCCTACTAACCTCTGCTCCTGTATTGGCACAACCTGACATCGAGAAGCCTTTTGATGTCTACTGTGATGCATGTGGCACCGGTTTGGGGTGTGTTCTTATGCAGGAGGGCGGGGTAATTGCTTATGCTTCGCGCCAGCTTCGAAAGCATGAAATCAATTATCCTACCCATGACTTAGAGCTAGCCGTGGTTATTCATGCCCTGAAGATTTGGAGACATTACTTACTGGGTAATGTGTGCAACATCTATACTGACCATAAAAGTCTCAAGTACATCTTTACTCAACCCGAGTTGAACATGCATCAACGACGATGGTTAGAATTAATCAAAGACTACAACCTTCAAGTGCACTATCATCCTGGTAAGGCAAATGTGGTTGCTGATGCCCTAAGCAGAAAGGTCCATTGCAATTCCTTAGTTAGTGAAGACTTTCATCTGGCACACCTCCTTCATCCGGTAGTACTCCATAATATCACTGTGGATTGCTCTCTTAGAAGTCGAATTATCGAACTCCAGAAGACTGATGTGGGTGTGTTTCATATCAAGCGGAAGATGAAAGATCAGGAGACCAAGCACTTTAGGGTTGATGACAAAGGAATTCTCTAGTTTAATGATAGGCTTGTAGTACCCAAAGACAAAGAACTTAGAAATCAGATTATGGCTGAAGCCCATTCTTCTAAATTGTCCATCCATCCTGGTAGCAGTAAAATATATCAAGATCTCAAGCTGTATTATTGGTGGACCAAGATGAAGAAAGAAATCGCAGCCTACGTGGCAAGGTGCGATAACTGTTGTAGAGTCAAGGCTATTCACATGAGGCCTGGATTATTGCAGCCACTCTGTATTCCTGGCTAGAAGTGGGAAGAAATTGTTATGGATTTCATTGTTGGATTACCCACTACCAACAAGGGTTGTGATTCCATCTGGGTTATCGTAGATCGTCTAACTAAATCCGCTCACTTTATTCCGGTCAAGTCTACCTATCACCCGCACAATTATGCTGAGATTTACTTTCAACAAGTGGTACGTCTCCATGGTGTACCCAAATCTATTGTTTTAGATAGAGGATCGCAATTCACGGCTCGCTTTTGGGAGTGCTTACATCAGAATCTTGGCACTCATCTAATCCACAGTTCTGCCTATCATCCGCAAACATCAGGACAAACTGAGCGTGTTAATCAAATTCTTGAAGACATGCTTAGAGCTTATCTTATCTCTTACAAAGGCTCTTGGGAGGACTGGTTGCCTCTCGCTGAATTCTCTTATAACAACAGTTATCAAGAGAGTATCAAAATGGCTCCTTTTGAAGCTCTTTATGGCCGCAAGTGTAGAACTCCTTTGAACTGGGTAGAACTCGAAGAAAGAAGATTCTATGGTATTGATTTTGTAAAAGAAGCCGAAGAGCAAGTCCGAACTATACAGAAGAATATGACTGCCGCTCAGGCTAGACAAAAGAGTTACGCTGATAAGAGAAGAAAACATATTGAGTTTGAAGTAGGTGACCATGTTTATCTGAAGGTATCCCCTATGAAAGGAGTAAAACGTTTTGGAATTAAAAGGAAACTTGAGCCTCGATATGTTGGACCTTACCGCATTATCGAGAAAAGTGGAAGAGTAGCCTATAAACTCGATCTACCATGTGAAATGGGAGCTATATTCCTGATATTCCATGTGTCCCAGTTGAAGAAGTGTCTTCGTATTCCCGAGGAAAGAATAGCTACGAGGAGAATCAACTTGAAATCTAATCTTTCTAATGAGGAGAAGCCCGTGCAGGTTATGGATACTTAAGAAAGAGTGACTCATAGGCGAGTAGTTAAGTTATACAAGGTAGTTTGGAGTAATCATAGTGATCAGGATGCAACATGGGAGCGGGAAGATTATTTAAAGGAAAATTATTCGGCTTTCTATACTGATTGGTACGCTTTCCAAATCTCGGGACGAGATTTTTCTAAGGGGGGAGGGCTGTAACACCCTAGGTGTTTGGCTTCGACAAAAGTGCATTTCATTTCATAAACATATGCATCATCCATGTCACCATGCCATTGTCACTGAAACATACATATGCAACATTCACAAATTATGTTTGTTTCATACTTGCTTATGAATGGTAGTAGTGCAACATGTGAATGCAACATGAGTTTCTCATGCCTTGAAACATGGCAACATGGTAGTAATATGACAAGTATAAAATAACAACAAAGTCATGAAACATGTGAAACATTGAATTGCAACATTGGGGTGAATTGCTTGTTTTGTTGCTTCATCACATGTGATCATTTGAAATGGGTATAGCATTTGTGTAAAGTGGTTGATTATGGTCTAATACACCTTAACTACACTTAGGGTAATTGTTGGAACATTGTTCATGTAGATCAAAATGACAAAAATGCCCTCAAGTGGAGGTTTGACTTGAATTGACCCTTAGAGTGCCACTGTTTGACTGATTCAAAAGACCAACTTAGAGACTTTGCATGGCTATGCACTCTTTACCAAAGTTGTAGCTAATTTATCAAGGAACAAAAGTTGTTTTATGATCAACTCATGAAAATGTGTGGAACAGCCTCAAACATGGCCCATAAGTCATTCTTGATGGTGGATTCAACACTGAAAAATATTCTAAGTCATAACTGCATTATCAGTTGGATCAAGCCCACTTTGGCTTGATGTAACTTTGGATCCATGGCGAATTAGATGATGGTCCTTGAAAAGAAATTGTAGATGGATGGTAGACCTACAATTTTCATGTACACTATTTTTGCAATGGATCAACGGTTTAGCCATACTCAGACGTTGAAGTCGCGCTGTCAGTCATCATCGTGAACACTGAATCGCAATTTTTAGAAAAACGGTCAGAGCTCGCCGTGGCCGACTGGCATAGGAGCTGCTCGCCGCGTGGTGCGCATGCTCGGCCGAAGTCTCCACGTCGCATGACCGAGCTCCAGAAGAAGGCCAGCGCCTGCCCGACCGGGTCGTCAGCTCCATTTGCATCTCCTTCGCCTCCACCGCGCGCAGCGACAAGCCACAGCAGCTCCTCCATTTCTGACCGCGCTTCGCCATCGCCTTGTGCGCTCGCCACTACAAAAACGTGTTGCCCAGTTCATAAACAACTTCGCCGTGATCCCCTCTACCACCTCCACCTTTCAATCGGGTCATTTGAGGCTTGGTAAGGGCGTAATCGCCATTTCTTCCACCGCTGCCATGGCGGGACCTCGTAGGAGTTGGCGCTCCACGCGGCCAACGGTCACCGCAACATTCCCATCCCTTCTCTCCCTTGTGCTAGGTCCTGTGAATGCCACTGATGCTCGTAGGGTCACCCATTAGGGCCGCGACGCCATCGTCTCGCCGGAGCTGGCCATGCCGTGGCCATGCGCCGCCATGGCCGTCGCCATTGCCAGTAGCCACAGCAATAGCTTCGATTGAGGGCACCGCTAAATGCGCTCGGGCAAGGAGAACATCGTAGTACCGCTGGACTCGCCGGAGAGGCCACCGGCGACGAGCTACGCCGCTGTCCGTTCCACCTCCCCTGCCTATCTCTCTGTCGCGTGGGACCCACGCGTCAGCCGTTGTTCTCAAGCGGGAGCTAGCGTGGGCCACGTCGTGTTTGGGCCGCGCCAGCGCGTGTTGTGTGGGCCGCTGAGTCTGACCGGGCCGGCCCAGCAGTAGAGTAGGGTTTCAAATTTGTTTTTGTTTTATTCTTTTCACAGATTTATGTATATATTCAAAAATATGTATCTCCTAGTTGGTAGATTCAAATGATGTGGTTCTAATTTTGCTAAGTTCATGATAATGTCTAGTTTATATTAAAAATATGATTTATGCCATGTTCTGTTATGAAAATGGGAGTTTCTATTTATCTCTTTTAATCATAGAGGAAATAGGGATAATTATATCTTTTTCTATGTAGCTCCAAATGGCATGAACTTTTTATGGTGTACTGCTCATATCATGAATAGCTTGTAGTTAAATTTTCATATATTTTGGACACTGTATGTAGGAGATAGAAAATTATCTTGTTTGCATAGATGGATCTTGTGTGAATTTTCATAATTTTCCTATAGATCCAGTAAGGGTAAACTTTGGGGAGTGCTATTCTTATGCTAGAATGATGCTAGGAAAAATGTGAAATCTATTGCTTGACACTTTTCATTAGGGTTTCCTAATTATGCTAGAAATAGAAATGCCACCTGTTATTTTGGGTACAGCAAGTTTTGCTTGCCCAATGGCTTTGAAATTTTTATGGTAGTCTATGTGAAGCATGAGATAGCTACTGTAATTTTTGTAGATTTTTCTGAACAATTTTACTATATATTGCTTTAATCACCTAATTAACTAAATAAATTAGAAAAGGATATTAAATAATTTATTTAGAAGTTGACACTATACTTTCTAATGTTCCTCTGGTAGGCACAACAAGTTGGTAAACTGGGTTTGGTCCAATTATGCTTTTGCATCATCACTAAATATTTAATTTAGTAACCCTGTCATTTCTGGACAGATTCTAGGTTTACTGGAATTCGATTTGGTTAACGTAAGAATCATGCTTTGATGTTTACAAAGGATTTGTAGGGAATTTCATAAGCTTTCCATAATGTCCTCATGCAAGTCATTTAGAATTGTAGAACTCTTATTGTGATTGAATTAAGGGACTACTTGTGTGCATATGAAACTTTAAATGTTAATTTAAGTATGCCTTTACTGTTTCTAAGTTTGTGGTAATGTTCCTAGGTGTTAGGCCTTTAACTGAAGATGAGCATCTTTATCTTAGGTTATACGAGTTAGGTAAGTTGATCTCGTTCTTCAAATTAAGTTAGATACATGTTTTAAAGTGATTTGAATAGAGCTATTCTAAATCGGTAAACGAGTGTCCAGTGATGTTTTCGTTAAACATTTACTGTGATTCATTCATCTTGAGCATCATGTCATTTCTTATGCATCCATGATATTTATCTTGTGCATCGGCATGCAAATAGGTGTACCGGAAGGTGTGACCCTGCTGGAATTCGAGGAACCGAGCGAGCAGCAGCAGCCGACACCGGAAGTTCAGGAGGTGCAGACTTCAGGAGAGGTGCCAGATGAGGTCGCCGTTGAGTGCCTGATCACCGTCCGTGCAACTTTGTGAAAGGCAAGCCCCGAAGCATATTAAGCCTCCTAATTTCCGAAATGCAGTTAAAGTATTATTGTTACATATATATTGTTGCATTAAGTTTAGGTGTTGGATGCAAACACTTGCTGCATTGGTTATCCAATCCTTGTCCAGATATTGATACCCTGAATCCTATGTAGCTCAGGCTCGTGTAGTGCTTAGCCCTACTTTAACATGGTAGAAGTCAGGTGATTTCCTGTCACCTGCGAGATATAGGAAGATACATATGGCACGGTTGGCTATATTTGCTATCGTGGAAAAGAACCAGTCTTAATTTGAAATGAAGACCGAACGGAGGCATGCCGGTTTGCAGTGACTCCGTCTGTGTCGATTAAGGACTGAATCTTGAAGCCTTTCCTGTTCATGTTGAACGCATGCCTCTCTCTTAGTTGGCCGTGTTCGAAGAACGACCGTGAAGCCGAGTAGCTCACCTCAGGCTGGGAGTCGATAAGTATAAAGTGCGCCTTGGAAGGGAGCCGTAGGCGTGAGTCCAAGGGCAGGTGATTTAAAAGTCCTAATCGTCCTGGCAGAAGGGTAATCCCTAAGAGTGCTGGCGCTGATCGAACCCGCGAATTTGGTTCCTGAGTTGTCCCAAAGGTGACCCACGGCTACCCTTGCAAAGTATGCCAGGGTAAGAGTTAGGAATACCCTCTCAGCTGAGTTGCAATTCGATTCGGGTCACCGTCTCTCCCAGTTAGTGAGAACTTGACGGGCTTATCTCCAAAGTAGATACACTAAATAACCTAATGGTTTGGAAATGATGATGTGATGATGATAGCCTTATTATACCTGCTATGGTTAATATTGTTTGCTCCTAATAAGTGAGTGCTCTAGTACAGGTGCTAATCTAGTGGACAGGTAAATGATGATAACTTGATGCTAAGTTTAAATTGGTTACTATATTCATAAGCTCTTTTATGCAACTGTGTCCAGCTAGCCCACCTCATAAGCCTTGCATGACCCTTGGTGTCTTTTATTTCTGGTTTTGACGGGTAAGTTTAGCTGAGTACCTTCTCGTACTCAGGGTTTATCTCCCACCTGTTGTAGATGACCAGTTCTACTTTGGTTACTGCAAGTACTGCCTTCTCCCAGCTGGGGATGAAGACTAGACCGTTGGGCGCGGTCTCTCGTAGTTCTCGTACCTGATGATGCTTTTGTGGGACATGACGTAGATCTGGCAATGTATTTGAAACTATGAAGTTATGTACTAAACTATAATGCTTCCGCGAACTTGAACTTGGTTTGTAATATTTTATTTGAACTCTGATGGATGTAATCCGAATGCTACTTGTGAAATGTTGTAACGAATGATGTGTTGTGTTGAATCACTACGGTCTTGGTTTGTGTGTCGAGAGTTGGTTGAAATCCTTCGTGATTTCCGGACTACCGGGATTATGGGAGCTTAAGTACATGAATTTGATCACTTCGGTGATTGTTTTTGTACTTACGTTCTTATGATTTGGTCGGTTCTGTTACACATGTGGCAATTAACAAGGACATTATGTATATAGTGGCGTGTTGGTTTTGGGTTGTTTTGCAAATTATTCTTTTATAAATTAAGTTTCAATATTTAAAGATGGTACATATATTGATTTATCTTTAAATATAGTTTCATGGAGATATACTTTTGCTTTGTTTTATAAATGTTGTGTAAAAAATGACTCGTCAAAAGCATCCTTATCTGTGACTAATGGGAATATGTCTTTTGGGGCCTTCAATGCTGTAATATATTTCAACATATTTATTCCTTAAATATCCTGTCCCAGTTACGAATAAATGATCATCTTATTAAATAAGTTTGGCCCATACATATTTTTAAATGTATTTATAAAATGTATAAAGATAAAATAATAATTTATGAAACTACTTTTATATGAGATGCACAAATCCTTTAGTGTCATCTTTAAGTATTCAAAGCTCAATGCATATCTATCAACAAGGTTTGGATGGAACTAGAGCATATAATTCAAATGTCATGAACTGAAAGTAGCTCAGCTGTTTAGGTTCCTTGTGGCGTGAAATCTGCCCATCTGAATTTACGTCCTCAACTTATACATTGATCGTGCTTTTCTATATTTATTTCAAATTTGAATACATTCTTTTAGATAGTAGGTGACGTGTCCGTTAATAAATGGGTTTACACAGATGACACACAACAGACAACCACCGGTGGAAATGATATAGGTATATATCGAAATTCGATAAATGATACACCATGGTGTCCGCCCCATCCATTCGTGCACTAAAAAAAACTCCCCATATGTGGCCCTCCGCTCGTCCCACTCCCCGTGGCACCTCCACCCCACGCCATCCCCTGCGGCGCCTCCACCGGCCAGCACCTGCCGCTGGCCCCTTTTTCCCGTCCCCCACCCGGCTAGAGCTCCCCGTCGGCCCCTTCTTCTCGCCCCCGCCTGGACAGAACTCGTTGGTAGACGCTTGTGCCTACGGCCAGCTCCTTCCTCTCGGCCCCCGCCCGGCCAGAGCCCGCTAGTCTACGCCCATTGCTGGCCTGTCCCCGCCTCCCTCTCCGCCTGCCTGCTGATGGCGGTAGCCCGCAGCATGGTCAAAGCTAGCCGACGGACTGTCCTCGCCGCCCCCTCCACTCGCCTCCAGAAGGGGCCTACGACAGCGCTACCCTCTGCCTGCCCATCCCCCCTCTGCGCTACGTCGTACGGAAGAAGGGACGCATGCTGCAAGTGTATGTTTCAAGTGTTTCAGATGTATGTTATAAGTGTTTCACGCAGATGTTGTAAAAGTAGATCAGGTTGTTGCATATGTTGCAATGGTTGTACACGTATGTTGCAAGCTTATGTTCTCAATGTTTCATCTGTTTTTCTAGACATATGTTGCAAATGTGTTTATTTGGATGTTGCATATGTTTCATATATATGTTGCAAGTGTTTTATCTGGATGTTGCGTATGTTTTACAATGGTTTTCAAGTGTTTTTAGGTGTTTTTGCAAGCGTTTCAGATTCATGTTTCAAGTGTTTCATCTGCCTTCAGACGTATGTTCCAAGTGTTACATCTGGATGTTTTAAAAGTAGATCGGGTGTTGCATCTCCCTCCTCGCTTTTCTGCTGCCTCGCCTTCTCCTCCTCCTAGCGCCGGCTAGGCATCCGTCACCCCCTCCCCCACTTCTAGATGCTGGTGATGTTCGGGGCGGCGTGAGCCCCGCGTGGGCGTGCGAAACGGTGCAGTAAATGGACTACAGGCGTGGGCATCCGGACGTCCGGGCACTAGCAAGCCCGATCAATATTTGGAAATAAGCCCTGGAAAATGTGGTTGCCTTGCTGTGCTGATTACTTAGTAGCTTGTTGTCGTGTTGGATAAACTAAATCAAGATGACAACTTTATACTTTGCCCTAGAGATAATAGTGGTAGGTAATCCAGGCAAGACAAGTATTATAAGTTAACAATGCTGAATTTTATCTCGTACGCAAAGTCTTTGTGGTTAGGGTAAAAAATCAAGTGCTAGAAGACTAACAACACCAGCTAATTAAACTTGGAAGGAAGCAATTGGCGCTGGCTACACTTTTGGGGGGCACATGTGGTTAAAGAACCCATGATAGGTCAGATGCTACGAGTAGGAGCTAATTATTCACCTTGCCAAAAGAGAGGCACACAGAGCGTTGATAAATCTACGTGAAAGACGTGATAGAGAAAGGCGATGAAAGAATAGATCCCACCTAGATAGATTGGGGATCCATGTTATGCTTTGCAGAAGAGTACCTACATATAATAATTTAAAGTTGATATATAGTCTCCCCCTATTTTAAAGTTGGCTATGTTTCGACCAAAGTACTTTTAAAGTTTTAGAAAACTACAATGATGTTGCAAATTAAAATATTTTTTGGAAAGACAAGTTGTTTGGATGTAACAAACTTTATATTTTTTTCTCGAATACACATGAGTCATTCGTATCATTGTATTAAGAAGAATAGAGTTTCAAAGTTTGTACGAGAGGCCGGCAGTTGTGGCTAAGCACTACCGGAAACCGGCACGAGTGCCGGAGGCTTTGCCGAGTGTATTTTATCGGGCACTCGGCAAAGACGGTCTTTGCCGAGTGCCAAATAAAATACACTCGGCAAAAAAAAAAACACTCGACAAAATGCGTCTTTGCCGAGTGCCTTTTCTGGCACTCGGCAAATATGTATTTTGCCGAGTGCTATTTTTCGGCACATGGAAAAATGCGTCTTTGCCGAGTGCCTTTTTTCCGGCACTCGGCAAATATGTATTTTGCCGAGTGCCGGAAAAAGGCACTCGGCGAAGACACATTTTGCCGTGTGCATTTTTTTTCCCTCGGCAAATCAGTTTTTCAAAGCAATTTTTAAGGCCCTAAATGAATTCAAATGAAAAACTTTTCAACTACAAAGTTGTATAACTTCTCAAGATGTACAAAGTTTATTTTGGTCATTTCTTCATTTGACAAAGCGACAATAACGATGTTCATAAAATCTACATCTCTCATATCTCTCGTATTAGTTTCATGAAAGTAGAAGAGAGATATATAAGATTTGTGAACAATATTACTACCACTATGTCGGATGAACAAATGACCAAAAAAACTTTGTAGATCTTGAGAAGTTATGAAATTTTGTAGTTGGCAACATTTTGATTTGAAATCATCTTGTCATGCAAAAACGACGTTTGAATTTAAAAATTTTAAAATTTGAATTTTTCAAAACACCTGGGATGGAAAAACTTCCTAAATGAAAATTGTAGATCTCCAAAAGTTATGAAACTATGTAGTTGACAACTTTTTATTTGAAATCATCTTATCATGCAAAACTACGTTTGAATCTCTCAAATTTGAAATTCGAATTTTTCAAACGACCTCGGATGGAAAAACTTACTAAATAAAAATTGTAGATCTCGAAAAGTTATGAAACTTTGTAGTTGACCACTTTTTGATTTGAATTCGTTTAGAGCCTCAAACAAGCAATTTACTCTCGGTTTAGTATAATATATGATGATAGATAACGGAATCTAGACACAAGAGGGAGAGGTCGTGAGTTCGAATCCCACCGGCCGCGTTAGAGGTCGTGAGTTCGAATCCCACCGACCGCGTTAGCCGTGAATTTAGCACAAAAAATGCACCGACTTTGATGAAGACGGGCGGGCGCTGGCTGGTGGCGGCCTCCCCGAATTTTTTTTTAAAAAATTTACTATTATTTTTGGGTTTTTTCGTATTTTTATTTTGTCGAGTGTAAATCTTTGCTGAGTGCTTTTCCGGTACTCGGCAAAGGATTTGCCGAGTGTCCGACAAAAAGCACTCGGCAAAGAAACATTTGCCGTGAAAGGATATGCCGATAGCTCTTTGCCGAGTGCAGCACTCGATAAAAGCTTTGCCAAGTGCAAAGCCTTTTTTGCACTCGGCAAAGCATGCGTCTGCTGTAGTGAAGGTTCGCTAGGAGCTACATCTTGAAGAAAAACTACGAGCGCGGCGCGCGGCTGGGCTTGACACTACCCGGTTGCCAAACATCCCAGGCCACATGCGCCGGCCAAATCTATCGCTCGGCCTCGGCCTTGATCACCGCCAGCAGTTTGGACACCATTGAGGGAGCCCCCTAAGGCAGCGTGCGTTCCTTTCTTTCCAGATATGCTAGGAAACCAATGTGAACAGTGAGTCGATGCCGGTCTTCTGCTGTCCATTCCATGCCATTCTTAGTCTGCGGCTCGGCGCCAAGCAGCGATGATCGCGGCCGACGCCGGTGGCATCTGTCTCCCAAGAGCCTGAAGGATGCAGCCCCAGACTTCCCTTGTGAATGGGCACTTGCAATGATGTGGTCAATGGTTTCGGGCGCCTAGTCACAAAGGTAACATAGCTCCCTTGCGTCGAGGCCGTGGCGTGCTCTCCGATCGCCCGTCCAGTGCCGTCTACCCAAATTAAGCAAGCCACAGGAAAATCTTGACTCGCGGAGTGGCCGGAGAATTGGATGCATGCGAGTGAAGATTGGCGTATGCTGACTTCGCCGACGCCGAGTTCTTGCCGTCGGCGGGTCCATCTCCAAACTGTCCGGTCTGGATGGTCATTTAGTTCGATGTAGCATATTATTGCAGCTATAGTAATTTTTATAGTTTAAAGTCCACTGTAAACTTCTTTTTCAAACAGTAATAATTGTTCACCAATAATCTCTTATCCACAAAATATATATGTCATTGGGTAATATAATATAGTGAATTTATAAATATATATTGCAGCACCATAGCCTAGAAAATACTAGACACTGAAGACCTGCACGTACTGAACCGATGTTATCGTATAGATCGGTCTCTCTTCTGTCTCAGTCATTAAAAAATATAAGATCATCGCCATTAACCAGTTAATTTAATTTCAACAATTCATGTGGACGACTACCTTACGTGGCTTGGGAGAACAAAGGACCTGTGTCAAGCATCAATGGTTCCAAGCAAAAAGAAAAAAACACTAGCCATGAAATGGAGAGACGGCTCATCAAGAGACGATGTAACACGTACGACACCTGCGCCTGCGTGGGGTAAGCTTTGGCCCAAGATTTAATTTAGTTAAACAACAAAAAGATGCATTGCATTTGCTTGTAAGCAAGCAAATAAATAACTACACTTGGGAGCTTTTGAGCGCTTTCAGCAATTTAAGTGACGCATATGAAGATATATTTTTAGATAAAGAAAATAAATCTGGCTTCATCTCTTATAACCAAGAGAATCAACCATTTATTACAGTATCTAAATAGTAAGAAGAAAAAATCAACCCAAAACTCAATCCTAGCATTATTTGACCGTCCAAAAGAAAGTGCAGTCGCCTCGAGCAATCGACAAGTCTGGATGATGCACTTCTTGTTGGCTTTACCATGTTGTAAATGCGCACATTGGAATTCTCAGAATAGTACCTGCAAAAGAGTTTTGGGTCAGCATTTATCAAAAACAATAACATTCCAACAAATTGATGCACCTCCTATCAACAAACAAAGCTTTATTTGAACTCCCTTATTTCTACCACATTTGGAAAGGTCGTGAACATCTCTCGGAGGTTATAATAAAGCCTAAAGCCAATTATTACACAACACTCCCCAGGAATTTAGCTTAAATCCATTTTGTTTTTTAAGGGGGTCTAGAAACAAATTGCAGAATATATGGCATCAAGGTTCATGGATATTGTACAAAAGACCCCTTCTATATAGTTGTATGATGATCATCATCGCTTTTGGCTAGACGATGGGCAAAAGCCAAACATGAAGATATAATTAACCGACTTTTTCGTATCTTTTCCTTCCCCTCTACTTTGATCATATCTGTGTCTCTATCTATGTGTAAATCAAGACCTTTGAAGTGGCAAAAGCAAAAGGGTCGGATCATTGTTCCCCTCGGACCATACCCATCCCATTTCATATTTACTTTGCAATCTAGCAACGCTCTTGGCCGTTCGTTCTTCACACACACTTGGCTTTGCATGCATGCTGCAAAAGGCAATGGATATGCACCAAAGCTACTGGTAGCTTAATTACTTAGCTGCTAGGGAGTCATTCACTTTCCCTCTAGAGACGACTGCACATGAGCTTTAGCTTCAGCTCCTTTTCCATATCGTTTTGATTTCAAGTTTCATGTCATTTATTTGCTTGATCTGGAACTAACCCTGCAATAATTAGTAATGGCACGCTAATGCCCCTATACTTGTCATCTACTCCGTCCCAAAAAATGCAAATTTTCTCACTTTTTGATAAGTCAAACCATTTTAAATTTGACCAAGTCTATAAAAAAGAGAGTAGTAACATTTATAATACTAAATAAGTATAATTAGATGAGTTAGAGAATATATTTTTATAAGTAAATCTATTTGGAGACATAAACATTGATCAAACTTATTAAGAAAATTTGACTTGGTTCAAATATTGAATTGACTCTTTCTGGGTATGGGGTGGGGGAGTAACTAGCAAATTAACACTGGTTTTATGGCCCTATTAATTTGGTATAGCCCATATTTGCTACGGAAATGCTCCACCGCGGACGACCGTCCCGCACCCGGATGACGGACGCTACCTGGCCTCGCATGGTCCATGTATTCTTCCACCACACAAATATCTACTCTCGATAGGTTGCTAGACTTATCCTCTCCGGTTCCATCTCCTCCCTATCTCTCCCTCCGTCTCTCCATTCAAAGCAACAAGGAGAGGAAGGATGTCGTGCAGCCTACGACTCTCCTCCCCCATCTCGAACTCGCGTGCTTGCCAGCCATGGGGTGTGTGGCAGAACCGCCTAATCTAATGCCTCACAGGAATGCTCGTCTTCCATTAGACACTAAGCACTCGAGGGAGAACACTAAATTACTCGGTTCCGTCGGACACACCCCAAGGGAGAACCCGAAAATCCACATTTTTGCCATCAGGATCACAAATGAGAGAATAAAGCTTACATCATTCTGAACCATTTCTTACATCACTTTTAATACAACATCAGAGTATAATAATTATTAACATAACAACGGAATGAAATCATATTATCAGAGTTGTAAATAATTTAATTGAACAGCGGAATATAAACATGTGATCAGAGTTACAGCGGAAATAAACCTCTATTAATGACATGATGAAGTATTGATATATAAACTACGACAACAGATTATTAAACTTCCATTTATAAAAGCATTTGGTGAGAGTTATAAATAACAACTACGATCGCAGCGTAAAGGAAATCCTCGCTGAGCCCACCAGGAGGAATCCACACACAAAGGTCAGCTCTAGCATCCACCTGTCACCTGCAACAGGGAAAATAAAACCCTGAGTACTCAATTGTACTTAGCAAGACTTATCCGACAGGAGAAAAGAAAAGACTCCAAGAATATGCAAGGCTATCTGGCTCGTGGGTTTATTGTATTTGCAGGAAGCATTACTAAGCGTGCGTCCTTATGTTTGATTTTTATTAATAGCCGTATTGGTTCATTAACTAACCATTCTATGTAAGCACCTATGCTACTTTCAAGCAGGTGGTAAGAAATCAGAGTTTCTTTTTTCATTCTATCTTTCATCTTTCATTCTTACTACGATGCTAAACCGTAGACAAACCGTACCGGATAGCCCAGCGATTCGCGAATCAATGCCCCCAGCTGGGTACCCCAAAAACACACGCCCCGCTTGTACCCTAGGCACAAGCAGGATCAACCCATCACTCTCCTATCCCGGGTGTCCAGGTCCTCGTCCAAACTGGGACTCCAAGCCCCCGCCCTTGAGTCCCGAACTCAGTGCGGTGCAAGGTCCTCCTCCACCAAAACAAAACCCTGATAGTCGGTCCGGAAAGAGCCAGATCCGTGACAAGAGAGCAACAAGTCTTCCAAGTGCCCATACACAAGTATGTGCTCGGGATAATAAGTCTGTGACCTACCCAGAGTCATATGCAACGATCGGTCCTTAACCGACCAGACAGGGAAAAACGGCGTAACCAAGCTATGACCCACCTCCGCGGCGACACAACTTCTTACACCCACCAATACCCAAACCACATCCATGCCCGGTCACCATTTTCCTTTCCACCATTTTATATCTTCCAAGTGATAATCATATAGTAACATATTTCCTATATCTCGCGAGTGACAGGCAATCACTCGACTTCTACCGGAGTCCTGTAGCATAGCAATCTACACGATCCTGTCATACTAGTAAGACTCATAGGATAAAGATATATATATATATATATATATATATATATATATATATATATATATATATATATATATGCAAGTGGGTTTCATTCAACTCCTTAAAACTTAATGCAAAAATATAATTTAAACTGCAGATAAGTAGGGGTTATGCACCGGGGCTTGCCTGGGTAAGATATATTTAAAAGTTAGTATCTGCATCCTCAGATCATCCGAATAGAAAACCCCTCGCATCATCTCCTGAAGAGAATACCAATACACCATCTTCAGATTCCCAATCATCCTTCAATTGATCCGTTGGTCCATCATCGTACCTATATGATATGCAATGCGATGCACATGCAAAGACATAATTAATCGACTGCAATCGTGACTTGTAAAATACGACGTACGCCTCTCAAGCTAACGAGCTAGTTCTAACGACGACCGTACTTAGCTACGTATCCATGTTGTCGAACAAGGCATTATTTCCCAACAGTTGTTTTTAGTTATACAAACCAACGTTGTTTCTTCCTTCCTTCTATCTGATTTACTATATTCGGATTAGGACCTCATTGTCTATCTAGCAACTAATTATTGCTAGAAATCTACTGTCGAATTTTCAGAGCTAACGCTATTACCAATTTATCTAGGAAATTCCTACAAGTTCATCTCTTACAATATTAAGCATTTTAAAATAATTATATAGCTCCCAAAAATGTTACCAAACTATGTGAACAAAATATACTAACAGGTAGAGCATGATTTTAGGAGACTAACAAAACTGGTTTTATAATTTTTGGACTCCTATACCATTTTATATCGATTTTACCAGTTAAACTTAGAAACCGATTTTTGAAAACGTTTCAACACTGGTACGGCCGGCAGCCACGAACTGGCCCATCAGGGCGCGGCACGCGAGCAGCCCAGCAAGCCACACAAGGGCGCGCGGCCTAGAAGACACTAGGCCGGCCGAGGCGCAGCGGCAGCAAGCGTGGGTGGCAAGCCGGCCCAACGCGCGCGGACGGCCCGGGCAGGCAAACGGCGCGGCAGCGGCCCAGACGGGGGCGCGCGCGGCCCATCGTGGGGACGGGCGCGAGCGGCCTAGCGCGACATGGCCCAACAGGCACACGCGCGGCCCAGACGGCAGTGGCGACGGAAATATTGCGAAACGGCCCCTTGCACTTTCCCTAATCGTGCCGAGATCCACGAGCACTATTCAAACGAGTCATGTATTTGTAGTAAGAACCCTGTATAAAATATCTTCTTGGATCCATGCCCTTCTCACCTTGTCTTCAATCTCAGAATAGAGCACCAGGGAAGACATGGCGGCCGGCGGACGCTGCAGCTACGGCCCAGCTCGGACCCGCGGGCAGGGCTCCAGTCACGGCGGTTGCGGTAGCAGCGCAGGACCATGGGGCACGGCAGCGCGGCCCAGTTGCGCGCTGCGGGCAGTGGACCGGCGTGGGCCGAGGCAGGCATGACGATGGTGGCTGGCCATGGCGGGCGCTTGCGCGCGGTCAGCGGCAAAAAAAGGGAAGGAACAGAGAGCCACGCGCGGCCAAGGAACTCACGCACGCGCGCGCACATGACGGCCACGGTCAGAGCAGCAGGCCCCAACACGGACCCGAGGAGCACGGGCGCGCTCGCTCGCGGGGACGGGCCAGCGTTGGCGGGACGCTGCGGCTCGGCAGAAGGGCGCCCGAAGCAGCGGGTGTGCTCGCTCCTGGGGACGGCCAGCACCGGCAGGGGGCACAGCACCGGCCACGAGCAGCAGGCGGGCCGCGCGGATGACGGCACGGCGCGGACGCTGGGAGGAGAGGCGGCTGACCGCCTGGCCACAGCGGCGTGGGACGAGCAGCGCGGAGAAGGAGAGGAGGGGCGCCGACGAGCGGGAAGAGCACGGTAGCGCTCCAGGGCGCGGGGAAGGCGCATCCAGGCGCGGAAGGGGGCGCGGGACCACACGGCTTGACGCGCACGCAAGGAGAAAGGAGAACGACGGTGGACGAGCAGGGAGCAGCATCATGGCCAATTTCTGGCGTGTACCAAGGGGCAGCAGCCAGGCGACTGCGGTGGCCGGACAGCGGCATGGCTTGCGCCATAACGCCGAAGCCAGCAGCGAAGGCAAGCTGGAAAAAAACAGGGCTGGGGTCGTGGCTTTAGCATGGGGATGGTGCGCGGCCATGACTGGCACAGCGCGCTCGCAAGGAGGAAAAAGAGAATGGCGCCGGTACAGGATGTAGTCAAAGGGAAAGAAGAACGAGCAGCTACGCTGGCTCGGCTGCTGGTGCTGTAAAAAGTTGGAAACGTCACATGCCAGAGGACGGACACGGGAGTAGGCCAAGGCGACTGACAAGGTGAGCAGGGCAAGGGCAGGGTGCATGTGGTACCGTGTGGTCGGCATGTCGCCTGGCACGGACAGCGCCACAAGGTGCGCCTACGCGCGGTCAAACGCAACAGCGGCTGGCAACGCGACGAAAACAGCGGCATCAAGACAAAGCCATTAGTTTGACGAGACAACAGAGGTAGTGGCTGCTCAGCGGTTCCTTCGTCATTATTTTAAATGCAACCAAAAACAATACTCCGGATTTTACTTAAGTACTATATATTAGTCGTATCATATTTTGTTTATAAAAAAATATTTTTTTTCGTGTTTAATCACTTAAACATGTCGTTCGCTATTTATTTGCTAGAATCGTTGTTCGACATTCCTAAATATTCCTACACATGACGTAATTTAACTTAAGCATTTACTTGAGTCCGCGAAACTAAGTCACACAGGATTCGCTTATCGCATCGAGTACGTTTAAATAAAAAATTCAAGAAAAACTCATTACGAAAATTTTTGCTTAGGCTCTAATCGCGGTGCTAAATAAGCTCGTAACACCAGGGTGTTACAACCAATCCCCCTTAAAAAGAATCTCATCTCGAGATTCGAAGCTAAAACCAGAAAAGGGGAAACGCGATTACACTTCGTAGATCAGGGATTACACGAAACATTTCATGACTTCGAATACTAAACCACACGGGGATCTAGGGATACATGGTTATAAGCAACTAATACAACCGAGACTTACTCCAGAAGTCGAGATAGACGAGGACAATGGAGAAACAACAAGAAGATGATTATCCAAATCATGGCGTAGCACCAACAGATCCAGAAACAGTCGACTGAGAAGTAAAACATCACGAACCCTAAGACCAAACTTAACCAAGAGAACTTGAACTTCCTCGATGAACCGGATCCTTTCTTCTTCTCAGATCACACCATCACCTCAGACAGACGAACCTAGCTTCACAATGTCGACTGAATTTTGTAGCTCTGCTGTGAATGCGAGAGGAATGGGGATGAAGAAGAAGAGCAAGGATTAAGGGTATCTTATATAGGCAGACGGATATGGGAAGCAACACACCGGAACGGATGCGGCGGGGATGGAATACATAGACTGCGGATGCTGTGGAGATAAGGTCGGAGACATGGTGCGCTTCCTGCGTGAGCGGCAGAGGGGGAAATAAAGGAGAGGAGAGGGGGTCCGCTCGATGAGGCAAGCGTGCGGGCGGTCGTGTCACCAAAAGAAGAAGGAAAGGAGAGGAAAGGGGGGGTTCGGTACGAGGGATGAGGTGTGAGAGTCGAGAGCCGACCGGATGCCAGGAAAAAGGAAAAGCGCACAGTGCACAAGGATGAGCACAGCACGATGCCGTAGCCACGCGTAAAGGGGGCGCTAAGGGCCTGATACAGACAGTGCTCGCAGGGCACGTAGAGAAATAACCTAGCATACATAGCGTGGTCAACTAAGCACAGGGCTTTAGACAAGACGTCCACTTAGACTTTTACGACTATCCACGGCTAACCTTCCGTACTACTCTTCTTTCTCTTTCCTTTACTCGACCAGATCTGTATTTCATGTAGACTGAGACTAGGTCATAATTTCTTCCTCCAAAACCATCTCCTCTTGGTTACTAGAGAGATCACTTTTGCATCAACCCGTTGTGGATTTCCCATTTGAACACCTGAACATTTCCAAGGAGTAAATTTTTAAAACAAAACGGTACGGCAGTGTAACTTGGTAAAGGTACTTGGTTAACAATCTCGATACCAGCACGTGCCGAGCAGCATCACATGTGGCAGCTGTTCCACAGAGAGCCCTCGGTTTCATCGCGGCACCATAAGCTTTTAACCAGGCAACTATTACCAACTTACACGCCATGAAGGCAGTGGGGTCATAGACCACAGAATAAGGGAAGTATTGCAAGGGAAAAATTCAAACAATAAAGGTTCCCTCCACAACAAGGGACAAGGAATTCAAATCCAACGATGGATTTGTTTTAAAGAGATTCAAGTGTTCTGCTGGGACATCTAGTCGATACAGTGTCCTATATTATCTAATCACGGCTAATCTGCTGGTATCTGAATGGCAACTTCTCTTGTAACTCACTTAACATCGCCCTTGAAAACTTGGAGCACGTCTAACGAGACTTAAAGTAGATGAACGCAATAAACACAGCGAAATAATTAAAATGCATATTCCAACGATCTTATATAGGTACAATGTATAGGCATTCAGGCTCCATTCATGACACAGCATTCGCCTACAGTCAGACGATCTCAACAACTACGAACGACGAACAACAGGCAAGAGTACAATACCGGGGGACAGCGACAACAAGCACTACTACTACGGTACAGCATCCCAAGGCAACTAATCTACATCTTCTTGTGGCAATGCCTGAGTGAGAGGAACCAAGGGCTCTTCTTCTGACACTTTCGAGGGTGGAGGTGCTGGCGGTTCTGCAACACCAGTTCTTCTTCTTTCTGGTGGGTGGATAGGGATCCCTTCCAAGATCGAGGAATCCTGCCTTTCAGCAGCCAGCGTCCTCCGCTCGGCCCTAGTGACAAGATAGGCCTCCCACAGCTGATGAACATGCCGATCTTCGGCCTCCTTTAGGGCTTCCTCCATGGCAGCCTCTCGGCTCTCAGCAGCTGTAGCACTAGCATGCACTTCGGCGAGCTGCACCTGGAGCATCCGGTTGAAGATCTCGGCTTCCTCGGCGCGCCGAAGGCACGCCCCTAGTTCCAAGGCTCGATGGTCGTACTGCTCATCTAGAGCGAGCAGGTACATGGTCAAGTGCACCACGGTGGGACTATCCTCTTGCACATCTTGTCCTTGCAAAGCCTCCATGCGAGCCCTCCATGCCCACCGATTCTTGTCCAAAGGTGGAAAGAACCGCATGGGGGTACGGGCAATGGGCACCTCATAGATCTGACAGAGGTATCGTAAGGCCTTGCGGGCCACAACCTGGTAGGTGTCGACGAAGCGAAACCCGGTTATGGTCACACTCCAGGCTTTATTGAGGTCGGGGAACTCCTCACTCTTCCTAATGTAGACGGTAACCTCACACCGCTCGGTGCCATGCTCCTCATACTCACGGCCCTCATACTCAGGACGATCTCTGACTCTGAGCTTTTGTAGGGTGGCATGCAGGATTCTGGAAAAATCCTCAATGTTCAGGCAGTAGGTACTAACCCAGGCTCCTGCCATTTCTGGTGATGGTTGCAAGGAAGGCTGAGCGAAAAGCTGGCTCAAGGAAAAGCTAAGTGAGCTAAAGTGCACCGAGTGGTGGTACCAATGGCTAAGCTAGGCTTTAATTATAAAGGCGGAGCGTTCAGTGGTCCTGGCGCGGTCCACCAGGGTTCCCGCATGAGATCACTACAACGAATCGATCAAATTCCACGCATTCGGGGCGAGCGACGCACGATGCCATTACTGACTAGTACGACTACAGGGCAAGGGTCTGACAAGAGCGTAGAAAGGGGTATGGGGAGACTCGGGTCACGACCGGCGTGAACCACGGGCGAACGCGAAGCACGAAGCCAAAATGCAGACCTACTTCGGGAACAGGGACGAGGCAGTCGTGCACAATACGACACGCGTGACACCTATGGATGGTGTATCTAGTAGCAATACAGCACTAAAATGCATAAATAGGATATGCATGAATGCACGTCCTATACGTCCTTCCACTGTTGCCAACATATAGGGCAACCGTTCTCAGATTTATGGCACATCGTTCTCTCCCTGTAACTAGTCGATACTATCGAACTATGCTCGAGTCAGTGTACCTACAGAAACTTGATTAATCCTATCTAAGTCAGCGAAGTGCCATCTATCCTGGATATATAACCATAGTAATAGGGCTACTTATATAACTTCGCATACAAACGCCCTAACTTTTTTGCAAAAATGGGTTGTCAAATTTTAGTTTAGAAAAGGTTTTCGAAGCCTTATTTTCTCATTTGCGCTCTGATACCACCTGTGGCAGAACCGCCTAATCTAATGCCTCACAGGAATGCTCGTCTTCCATTAGACACTAAGCACTCGAGGGAGAACACTAAATTACTCGGTTCCATCGGGCACACCCCAAGGGAGAACCCAAAAATCCACATTTTTGCCATCAAGATCACAAATGAGAGAATAAAGCTTACATCATTCTGAACCATTTCTTACATCACTTTTAATAAAACATCAGAGTATAATAATTATTAACATAACAGCGGAATGAAATCATATTATCAGAGTTGTAAACAATTTAATTGAACAGCGGAATATAAACATGTGATCAGAGTTACAGTGGAAATAAACCTTTATTAATGACATGATGAAGTATTGATATATAAACTACGACAACAGATTATTAAACCTCCATTTATAAAAGCATTTGGTGAGAGTTATAAATAACAACTATGATCGCAGCGTAAAGGAAATCCTCGCTGAGCCCACCAGGAGGAATCCACACACAAAGGTCAGCTCTAGCATCCACCTGTCACCTGCAACAGGGGGAATAAAACCCTGAGTACTCAATTGTACTCAGCAAGACTTACCCGACAGGAGAAAAGAAAAGACTTCAAGGATATGCAAGGCTATCTGGCTCGTGGGTTTATTGCATTTGCAGGAAGCATTACTGAGTGTGCGTCCTTATGTTTGATTTTTTATTAATAGCCACATTGGTTCATTAACTAACCATTCTATGTAAGCACCTATGCTACTTTCAAGCAGGTGGTAAGAAATCAGAGTTTCTTTTTCCATTCTATCTTTTATCTTTCAGTTCTTACTACGATGCTAAACCGTACACAAGCTGTACCGGATAGCCCAGCGATTCACGAATCAATGCCCCCAGCTGGGTACCCCGAAAACACATGCCCCGCTTGTACCCTAGGCACAAGTAGGACCAACCAATCACTCTCCTATCCCGGGTGTCCAGGTCTCTGTCCAAACTAGGACTCCAAGCCCTCGCCCCTAAGTCTCGAACTCAGTGCGGAGCAAGGACCTCCTCCACCAAAACAAAATCCTGACAGTCGGTACGGAAAGAGCCAGATCCGCGACAAGAGAGCAACAAGTCTTCCAAGCACCCATACACAAGTATGTGCTCGGGATAATAAGTCTGTGACCTGCCCAGAGTCATATGCAATGATCGGTCCTTAACCGACCAGACAGGGAAAAATGGCGTAACCAAGCTATGACCCGCCTCCGCGGCGACACAACTTCTTACACCCACCAATACCCAAACCACATTCCTACCCGGTCACCATTTTCCTTTCCACCATTTTATATCTTCCAAGTGATAATCATATAGTAACATATTTTCTATATCTCGCGAGTGACAGGCAATCACTCGACCTCGACTTCTATCGGAGTCCTGTAGCATAGCAATCTACATGATCCTGTCATACTAGTAAGACTCATAGGATAAAGATATATATATATATATATATATATATATGCAAGTGGGTTTCATTCAACTCCTTAAAACTTAATGCAAAAATATAATTTAAACTGCAGATAAGTAGGGGTTATGCAACGGGGCTTGCCTGGGTAAGATATATTTAAAAGTTAGTATCTGCATCCTCAGATCATCCGAATAGAAAACCCCTCGCATCATCTCCTGGAGAGAATACCAATACACCATCTTCAGATTCCCAATCATCCTTCAATTGATCCGTTGGTCCATCATCGTACCTATATGATATGCAATGCGATGCACATGCAAAGACATAATTAATTGACTGCAATCATGACTCGTAAAATACGACGTACGCCTCTCAAGCTAACGAGCTAGTTCTAACGACGATCGTACTTAGCTACGTATCCATGTTGTCGAACAAGGCATTATTTACCAACAGTTGTTTTTAGTTATACAAACCAGCGTTGTTTCTTCCTTCCTTCTATCTGATTTACTATATTCGGATTAGGACCTCATTGTCTATCTAGCAACTAATTATTGCTAGAAATCTACTGTCGAATTTTCAGAGCTAACGCTATTACCAATTTATCTGGGAAATTCCTACAAGTTCATCTCTTACAATATTAAGCATTTTAAAATAATTATATAGCTCCCAAAAATGTTACCAAACTATGTGAACAAAATATACTAACAGGTAGAGCATGATTTTAGGAGACTAACAAAACTGGTTTCATAATTTTTGGACTCCTATACAATTTTATATCGATTTTACCAGTTAAACTTAGAAACCGATTTTTGAAAACGTTTCAACACTGGTACGGCCGGCAGCCACGAACTGGCCCATAAGGGCGCGGCGCGCGAGCAGCCCAGCAAGCCACACACGGGCGCGCGGCCCAGAAGACACTAGGCCGGCCCAGGCACAGCGGCAGCAAGCACGGGCGGCAAGCCGGCCCAACGCGCGCGGACGGCCCAGGCGGGCAAACGGCGCGGCAGCGGCCCAGACGGGGGCACGCGTGGCCCATCGCGGGGACGAGCGTGAGTGGCCTAGCGCGACATGGCCCAATAGGCACACGCATGGCCCAGACGGCAGTGGCGATGGAAATATTGCGAAACCGCCCCTTGCACTTTCCCTAATCACGCCGAGATCCACGAGCACTATTCAAACGAGTCATGTATTTGCAGTAAGAACCCTGTATAAAATATCTTCTTGGATCCATGCCCTTCTCACATTGTCTTCAATCTCAGAACAGAGCACCAGGGAAGACATGCCGGCCGGCGGACGCTGCAGCTACGGCCTAGCTCGGACCCGCGGGCGGGGCTCCAGTCACGGCGGCTGCGGCAGCAGCGCAAGACCATGGGGCACGGCAGCGCGGCCCAGTGGTGTGCTGCGGGCAGTGGACCGGCACGGGCCGAGGCAGGCACGACGATGGTGGCTGGCCATGGCGGGCGCTTGCGCACGGTCAGCAGCGAAAAAAGGGAAGGACCGGAGAGCCACGCGCGGCCAAGGAACTCGCGCACGCGCGCGCACATGACGGCCACGGTCTGAGCAGCAGGCCCCAACGTGGACCCGAGGAGCGCGGGAGCGCTAGCTCGCGGGGACGGGCCAGCGTTGGCGGGACGTTGCGGCTCGGCAGAAGGGCACCCGGAGCAGCGGGTGCGCTCGCTCTCGGGGACGGCCAGCACCGGCAGGGGGGCACAGCACTGGCCACGGGCAACAGGCGGGCCGCGCAGATGACGGCACGGCGCAGACGCTGGGAGGAGAGGCGGCTGACCGCCTGGCCACAGCGGCGTTGGACGAGTAGCACGGAGAAGGAGAGGAGGGGAGCCGGCGAGCGAGAAGAGCACGGTAGCGCTCCAGGGCGCGGGGAAGGCGCATCCAGGCACGGAAGGGGGCACGGGACCACGCGGCTCGACGCGCGCGCAAGGAGAAAGGAGAATGATGGTGGACGAGCAGGGAGCAGCGTCATGGCCAATTTCTGGCGCGTACCGAGGGGCAGCAGCTAGGCGACTGCGGTGGCCGGACAGCGGCACGACTTGCGCCATAACGCTGAAGCTAGCAGCGAAGGCAAGCTAGGAAAAAAACCAGGGCTAGGGTCGCAGCTTTAGCACGGGGACGGTGCGCGGCCATGACCGGCACGGCGCGCTCGCAAGGAGGAAAAAGAGAATGGCGCAGGTACAGGACGTAGTCGAAGGGAAAGAAGAACGGGCAGCTGCGCTGGCTCGGCTGCTGGTGCTGTAAAAAGTTGGAAACGTCACATGCCAGAGGACGGACACGGGAGTAGGCCAAGGCGACTGACAAGGTGAGCAGGGCAAGGGCAGGGTGCATGTGGTACCGCATGGTCGGCATGTCGCCTGGCACGGTCAGCGCCACAAGGTGCGCCTGCGCGTGGTCAAACACAACAGTGGCTGGCAACGCGACGAAAACAGCGGCATCAAGACAAAGCCATTAGTTTGACGAGACAACAGAGGTAGTGGCTGCTCAGCGGTTCCTTCGTCATTATTTTAAATGCAACCAAAAACAATACTCCAGATTTTACTTAAGTACTATATATTAGTCGTATCGTATTTTGTTTATAAAAATTTGTTTTTTTCGTGTTTAATCACTTAAACACGCCATTCGCTATTTATTTGCTAGAATCGTTGTTCGACATTCCTAAATATTCCTACGCACGGCGTAATTTAACTTGAGCGTTTACTTGAGTCCGCGAAACTAAGTCACATAGGATTCGCTTATCGCATCGAGTACATTTAAATAAAAAATTCAAGAAAACCTCATTACGAAATTTTTTACTTAGGCCCTAATCGCGGCGCTAAATAAGCTCGTAACACCAGGGTGTTACAGGGTGCTCGCCCGCTGCTGGCGCAACAGGTGGTTACCAGGGTGCTTACCAGTTGCAGGCCTGCTCGTGCTCGCCAGGCAGGGGGTGCTCGTCAGCTGTTGGCCACTCAGCAGGGGGTGCTTGGCGAGCAGGCCACCGTGCTTGCCAGTTGCTCGTTGCGCAGGTGCTCGCCCAACGCTGCTCTCACGGCCTTGCAGAGGTGCTCGCCCAACACTGCTCTTGCGGCCTCGCACAGGTGCTCGCCCAACGCAGTGCCTCCGCTGGGGCATCGGCGACGCTGCCTCCACTGGGGCACTGGCGAGCTCCATGTGTCGTCGCTGACTTCCGCACCGACATCGAGCTCTGCAACGATGAGCCTCCATTCGTACAAGCAGCAAGGTGATATTGCGCTGGAAAGCGTATGTTGTAATCGTATGTTTTAAGTGTTTCAAATATTTCAAAGGTGTTTTGCAAGTGTTTCACATCGATGTTGCAAAAGTAGATCGGGATGTTGCACATGTTGCAATGGCTATACATGTATGTTTCAAGTGTAGGTTCTAAATGTTTCATCTATTTCAGACGTATGTTGCAAGTGTTTCATCTGGATGTTGCAAAGTACATCTGGATGTTGCATATATATGCAAGTGTTTCAAATGTTTTCATACGTATGTTGCAAGTGTTTTCATCTGGATGTTTGCAATGGTTACACACGTGGCTTCAAGTTTTTTCTGGTGTTTTACAAGTGTTTCAGACGTATGTTGCAAGTATTTCAACTGTTCTAGACGTGTGTTGCAAATGTTTTCTCTAGATGTTGCAAAAGTAGATCTAGTGTTCTACATGTTGCAATGTGGCCTATCTACAGCAGCCGTCTACTGCGGCTGCTAGGCCCTCCTGCATGCGCGTGCGTGTGGAGGGGGTACGAGCGTAGATCGAGACGGAGCGGCATGGGACACGAAGCGAGTGCGGGACACACTATGGGCGCGGGACACGGTGCGGCGTAGGCCCCCATGTGAAGTAGGCGCAGGCGTGCAGCGTGGGCGTCAGGATGCGCCCCTGTCCGAACGACCGAGCGCTAGCCTTTCCGTGTCTACCGCGGTGTACTACACATGTACATGTTGTCATAACTTTATGTCTTACTCCATTGACAGAAACTACATTGTTCCCGTCGTGACTATTACGCTGCTTGCACTATGGGGGTATTTGGTTCCCATGGACTAAAGCATTTTGGACTAAAATCTGCACTTTAGTTGGACTAAACAACCAAACACTTGGACTAAAATCCTTTAGTCCTTTAGTCCACAAAACTGGACTAAAATGGACTAAAAGATGTTGGGGACACCCATGCCTCTCATTTATTGCCGTCTCTCTCCACTTTAGTCCATTTTAGTTCAAGCAACCAAACACCACTTTAGTGGACTAAAACTTTTAATCCATGGACTATAGAACCAAACAGGGCCTATATTACGCTACTTGCACTATATACGGACACATGGAGACTATTAGGAAGATGAATGAACAAACTAAACAATAATAAACCGTTAAATCAAGCTAAGGTCATCAATCGTCTGGCACAAACCCTTATTAGCCAATGGATTAAGCAAAAATAACATATTACCCGCAAAAGGAAAGGACTTACAGTTAGCTGCCATGGAATATGTGCTACGAGTACCAAACATTATACTCCATACGTTCTAAATTATAAGTCGCTTTGATTTTTTTGGTTCATCCATTTTGCTATGTATTTAAACATAATATTATATATAGATGCATAGCAAATGAATTAAAAAAATCAAAATGACTTATAATTTATAACGGAGGAAGTCGTAATATTCAAAGTTAAAGGCTTTCAATTTGGAAAATGGCATATATTCAAAGTCTATGCACGCAACTCATGTTCATGTAGGGTTTCCCTACAGGGAATATTGTCACAGACTTCCCTGTAGCATATTGTCATCATATAATATATAATGTGTGTATGGTTTCATATATACTGTTGCATACGTGGGAGCCAGTCTACATATATATGCTTCCGTCATATGACACGTTATCTAAAAAATCGAGAAATCCCTCACAGCTAGAGCCTGTTCGCTGGTTGGTTTTTGGGTTGATAAGCCCGGCTGGTGCTGGTTTGTTGTGAGAGGAAAACACCGTTGGCTGTCTGATTTAAACCAACCAGTGAACAAGCTGTTAGTGTTTGGTCTTTAATTTTATGCTTATTCTTGCTTTACAATAATAATAGATATATGGTCTTGGAATCAACCTGATATACGATCCCTTTCGCACTATATTTTCTTTAAGTTACAATTGCTACAGTACCCCTCCATCCTGAAATATAATAGATTTACGCTATCAAATAAGTTTCATTCAATTCGTTATGAAATATATTTTAACAATTTACTCCATTAATGTGGTAGATGTTGGTAGTCTTATTTATGAAGATGGTCAAACTTAGAATAGTTTGAATTAGGACAACTCAAAATCTATTATATTTCAGGACCAAGGGAGTAGCTATATATATACATCCAGCAATTAGTTCATGACATCGGCACATGATTCATTCATAATGATGAGAATGTTCTCATACAAATGGCATAGAATCCGTTGTTGATGTCGATGAAAAGGATCACAGATAGAATTATGATAGAGGGGATTGATTAATTAGAATATGTCCTTTTTGCTGAAAATGAACGCCAAAAACCTTTAGAGACTACAAGGTCGTGTGCATTATTTGTTCGATTGCATCCGTTTGTGACAGAGAATATATATATATATATGCAGTGCTCGTTCAAGCTAGAGTACAAGGAACTTTAGCAAGAGCTGATTGTGCTAGGAAACTAATCGAATAATAGTACAAAGCATCACCAACTCACAAATCAGCTGCCTCTCTACCGCGGATCTCCTGTTCGTTTGTTATTCCAAGAAGATCACGCGAGTTTAATTAGTTTGAACATATGTATCTTCAATGCAGAATGGGTTCTTGATTTTCACGATCTCCTATATACATATACAATTTGACAGCATTATTTTAAAATGCTAACTGAGCATGCATGATTCACACATCAGTCAAACTAGCTGTTTTTTAAACGAGGTTCTATATTGCTTCATGTGTACTCCTCGTTCCCAAAAATTTAAAGAAAGGGGTCGATTAGGAGGCCGATCGAGGGCCAATGCCGCAAGTGCCGACATCAGAATGGTGCATATTGTTTATTTAATCATCAGATCAGATGCACACAGCTGGCTAATCAGAGTATCAATAACCCTTTTCTCACGTGAACTGTGTACGTGCAGTATATACACATGTCCGTGACACCACGCCGTGCAATGCATATCCCCGTGATTAGAGGACGAGCAATCATACACATTAATTAGCCAACTTCTGGAAGCAGAGACAATCTGTTAATTAACTACACCCGCTGAGTAAAAGCCAGCTCTCGTAGAACATGGATTTGCTGCACCGGTTACAGCTACAGAGGTAGCACTAGCACACATGTGCGACCAATCGGGGCCATGAAGATTAACGTGCTGACGTGCACGTTCGAAGATCGCATATACAGTGTGCTTCCTTAAGAATAATTAACTTCTAGAATTGTTAAGTCATTTTTTAATTTAACCCCTAATTTATAGAGAGGTGCCAAGATTTATAATACTAAATTAGTATCATTGGATACAACTAAAAGATACAGTGTAACACTCAAAAATTTCAGTCTTTTGAAATAAGAAAATTCGATTTAATTATGTTATTATGTGAGCATTGAAATATAGGAAAGAAATAATTTTTGTGAAAATAAAATCAAATATAAGGTTAGTAACATGTTGATGCATTCATGCTGCTGCACATTGGTTTTTGTAATGATTGGCTTTGACTAGAATTTGAATTGAATTCAAATTCAACTTGAAAATGAGATTGGAAAATGTATTTGGAAAAAAAAAGAAAAGGAATTCTTTTCCCGACCCTTCCTTTCTTCAATTTCGGCCCAGCTCGGCCGCAACTGCACGGCCCAGCCAACGCGCCGGCCTAGCACCGCGCTCCTAACCGCTGATGCGCGCCTGCGCCCCGCGCCCAGCCGCTGACCGCTTGGCCCCACCTGTCGGCGCCGTACCCCACCTCCCGCAACCGCCGCGCGAGTCCATGCTGCAACCGTCCCGCGCCCGCTCCTCGCGTCGTGGGCGCGTTGCCCCGCGCCCGGCCTCTACAAAAGGGTGCCGAACCCCTCGCCGCTCCCCCTGCTGCTCTCCCCGTTCCAATTTCGCACCCGCCCGTGCACGAGGAAGCCGCTAACTGCCGCGTCGAGATCGCCGGGTTCTGCCGTCCGTCTCACCGCGCAGACAGCCATCCCCGAGCCGCGTTCGTCCCCGATTGAAGTCGCGGTGAGCTTCGCCTTGTTCCCTCTCTCCTCCCATGCATGTTATTTCTCGTTTCATGGCTTCTAGAGCCTTAGCCGCGTGCGCCCGTGTGCTCCTTGCCGCCGGCCATGGCCGCCACCTCGCCAGCCGCGTCCTCCGGTCGCCGTTCTCAGCCTGGCTGAGGTCCCCTGCTCCCCCGCCGTCTCCCGGTGCCCTCGGTTCTTCGAACCGTGGCTCATGGGTCGTGTTCCGCACGCTCCGGCGAGCTCCACGCCGCCGACCATGGAGCCTTGCCGCCGGTGTCACTGTGCCCGGCCGGACCCCCTTCTCTTCCTTCCCCAGAGCCAATCCAAGCCGTCCATCTCCAGATCTGCGGCCATGATTAGAAGATACCCTTTCGCCCTGGCAGATTTGCTAAAGAGTCCCTCGGGTCCGGACAAATTGAACCCGCCGTCCCTAGCGCAGTTCCCAAAGTACGCTTTCTCGTTTTGAAAACGTAAAGTACACTGTTTTAGTCCAAAATACGTTTTCAGTATTTACAGAAATGCCACTAGATTTGTTTTCCTCATAAAAACTTCGTTTTAGCTCCGAACTAACCCGTTCAAATTGCGTTAGCTTTATAATTTCATAATCTACGTGTTAGTATCACTGTTAATCAAGTTTGCAACTTTTAAATTTCATGGTTAGGTTTAATTAAATAAAGTGCTATAGGAAAACTTGTTTAATTCATAACTTTCGCGTTTTAGCTCCGATTTTCGTGAACTTCGCGTTGACGTGATCGTAGCGAGACGTTGATTCTTTTCATAAACATTTTATCTTGTTTTCTATACTACTAGTGTATTGTTCTAACTGTAGGATTGTTTGCTTTGCATGAATGTTCCTGGAATGTTGTGTGTTGCCGTGTTGGTCGTGTTCAGACGGTGAGGAGAACATTGGAGATCAAGAGTTCTTCGACGACCAGCAGGACCAGCAAGAGTTTATGAACCAAGGCAAGTATAGCATGGGCCTACCTTGATGTCCTATTCACTTTAATCATTTACTCATGTGCATGTGTCTAACTTTGATAACCAAAAGGACATTCTAGTCATTTGATGACATGTTCCCTTGACTCCTATGGGTTAATTGCATATGGGTAGATTGCTAGTGCTCTAACTGAACATGATCTATACAATGGTTAATGGTTCTATGGAACTAAAAGTATAATATGATTTATAACAACTGATCCATAGGGCAAAGGTGCAAATGACTTTTGATCATGTTGCTCCCAGCCCTCCATAAGGACTTATCTGTCGGCAAAAGCTGGGACTGACAGTGCAACCGTGAGAGTCATATGGCTCTGACTTTAGCTCAGTAATAGGACCTTTTCTAGCTTGTTAGAGGTTACCTTTATGGCGCAAGAGGGGCTTGCCACGTTGGGTATAAGGCTGCCTCTATTCCTATGTGTATAGCCGCGATGGATATGTGCCATAGGAAAGGGGGTCCCTACATCTGCGTGCCAAGGAAACTTAGCGGCCCTAACTTGTTAGAGAAACCTATGAAATAGCTTCATAGTGTACCCTGCCCGCTCACCTTGGTAGTGACATGGGAGTAATTAACCCAGGCATATGGGAATCACGACTCGCGGTGAATGTGCACCACCTCTACAGAGGGTTACAAACTATTATAACAGCCGTGCTTACGGTCACAAGCGGCCTAGAAAACTCACAGAATAAATGGTTACTCATTGTGGTTCATTTATGAGGGTATACGATGATAATATAATGCAAATGACTCTGATATCTGTTTATGTGGGTTTAAATGGGAGCTTAAGCATAACTTGATAATACTTGATAATAAAATCTTGACTTACTAAAAGTGCTAACTGCAGTAAACCAGTGTCATCTTTTTGAGCTACATAACCCCATGTTATCTTGTTAAGTACGGGAAGTACTTACGCTTGTTTACTTTCTATA